>NC_050185.1:13182500-13330000 GCF_008315115.2 Sander lucioperca | reverse complement strand
TAATTTTCTGAAGATATAGGTGAAAAATACAAATAGGTCTAATGAAAGAAATGTCCAATTAAAAATAGTGTCAAATTAATCTAAAGATTTAGTAGTAATTTTACCAAATTACAATTACACAATAAACCAAAAACAATGTACTGAGTCTTAATTTAGCTTTTCCTTCCTTGTTAACGTTTATATTCTGTCTTACTTTGACACATATAAATGACAGCAATACATTTTTATCGTGTACTGCTTCAAGAAATTCCACTTTGTTGTTATATATACATTGATGGACCTCATGGCACACAGAAGACCTGTTGTTTGTTTATCTTCTACAGCATATGACAAGTTTAATATGTGACCAACATCAATTGTTGCAAAGCAAAAAATATCTGTTGTAGTTTCTTTAGTTGCTGGCTTTCTCATAACACACTGTTAATCCTTTGAGTGGCCCAGCATTCGATAAGTCTGTATGGTGTTATCATTGTAGCAGCGGTTGTTGTTATTAGTAGGCTTGTCCAATGTGCAAAATTCAAATCTGAAAACATCTGTGTCATCAGAGTTCGTACATGTTTTACAATTGAATCGAGAATACACCAATTTCAAAAGATCAGTTCTCAACAGGAGTATTGGCTGCATTGATTTCTATGGTTCAGAGTTTCAGCTTTTGACGTCATTCACACAAGTGGAGCATTCTGGGAGAGTGTAATATCACTTTAAATGAGCACATTAGTCATCAGTTTTTCAAAATGACATCTAGATTTTTTTATATATTACTAAAACATGTATTTGTATAATATGTATTATCAATAATATCCACACATTTACAACTAAATACTGTTGCAATTTACAGCATACTGTATTCTAAGGGTATTTATGCTTTTATATAACAGTTAATTAACGCCAAATGATATATATATATATATATATATATATATATATATATATATATATATATATATATATATATATTTTGTTACTTCATTCAAAATAAAGAAAAGGACCAACTAAAAAATATTTCAATATGGATACCTTTGTTGCTACAACAGTTGGCACAGCAACCAGTGCCACTATCTTTTCTTTATATGAATGAAAAGGAGTGCATCTTTGAGCAATCACATAACTTTAAAGTACATTTTGAATAAATCTGAGTAATGTAAACACTTTTAACCAGTAGAAACCAATTTAGTCTAAAATGAAAAAAGTGGCAGACTATAATGAACAGTGGAAAATACACTTTTTAACACAGTATGCCATGTATGACCTTTGTTTTGCTGTTGTAACTTCTTTGCACATGTGCTGAGACAGAGAGAAATTATATGAACCCTAATGAACCAAACTTTGTCACCCTCATCCCTCAGTACACAGAAATAAATGAGATATCCCTAGCTATAAGTCATTTACTAATAACATTTTAACTTCCCAAAATCTAAGCGTATCACATTCTATTCAAATTAATGGGGCAGCACATTGTCTTTCCCATGCCATTGCAAGACACTGAGATGTCTGTGTATTTTCATACAGTAGATCTAAACCTCATATAACGTTGTTGTTTAGTAAGATTACGCATAAAAAGAACTTTAAGAAAACCTCCCTTTGATATTCACATATAGCACATTGTGTTCCTTGATGGTCATACAGTGAAAAAAAGGGTCACTTCTGACTCCTCACTTGCAAAGCTTGTGTTTTTTCCTCCTGTTAGTCACATTTTACAAGCAACATTCCTTCCTCCTCAACAATTGGACTGCATCAGTTCCTGCTATCTTCCCCATTCAAAGAAGGTGGCGAGCGAGCCGAGAAGGGGCCAGCCTGTGCAGGGGCATTTGGATGGGGGGAAGGGCATGTCTGCTGGCGATGAGGGTGAGTAGATCAGTGCGGCTCAGAGTCTGTGAGGCAGTGATAAGATTCCAGGATTTTCCCAGTGTGACAGGCCTGCTCACCAAGCCATACACCCCTCTGCATGAAGAACCACCACCACCTGACACCCCTGCCCCCTGTCTCCCACCCCTGGGCTGCTACACCTCAGCAGGCAGCAGCCACAGTCACCTGCAACCACACCCAACACTTAAAGTCTTAATCTCTTATTTTTCTGCCTCGGGTGTAAATGTGAAGTACATGGATGATTTTTTTTTACTTTCCAGTCGTGTGCTTCCACACTATACACTAGTTGTGCTGTCTCCTTCTTTCTCTCTGGCTCACTTCTCTTTCTCTATCTCTGCCTCCTCAGTCCCCCCTCCCCACTCCCTCTCCCTTGGATGGCAGGTCAGGCAGTGAGCTGTGCGGACTCAGAGGAGGTAAGGACGCCGCGGTGCACATTAATAATGAAAGGCCTTAGCCGCCACCCCCCTACCACCACCCCAGACACACACACACACACACACACACACACACACACACACACACACACACACACTCCCCCCATCGCCATGGCGATGGCACTAGCCCAGCACTGTCACCGGGGGGGGGGGGGGGCTGGGAATATAGCTACACTCTCCAACCCTCCGCTCGCCAAGCTGATCACGAGCTCGTACACAAGCCCACCATACTGGGCCTTCACCGAGGATATTCGCTAATTAAAAACACTCAGCACTTCGGCTGCGGCAGAAATCTGCATCTACTTCCCCACCTGGATATGAAAGAGTGACTATGGAGCTGTGAAAAAAATCTGTGAGAATCATCACTTAGCAGGAAATGGAAATTCACTCTCATGTCACAGACCTGAGGCATTAGAATTAGTTATTACACCCATGTGAGATTGACCACATTTGGAAAGGTTTTTTAAATCAGCACTGCTTTCACTTATCCATGTCTTTATCCAAACTTCGCTCCCTTCTACTCCATGTAAGCATAACACATCCAGCCATAAACACAGACAATTTATCCATGCTTCTTATGGATAGCCTTAATAGCTCTCAAGACAAAACTAAGTAGGTTAAATGTCACAAAGATCTTAAAGAAGAGAGAAAATCATTGACAAAAAATAACATTTAGGGGGATTTTCAGGAGGTTTTGTGCATTTTAAAGAAACACTGCAATCAAAATTGTTCTTATTCAAACATGTTTTAAATCATTTTGGTTACATTTTAGCATAGCAAGGCTCCATCAGTTATTCCACTATAGGAAGATATTACAGATGCAGTGAGAGAAATATCTCAGTCAAACCAAGGACATCATGGTGATCCATGCCACCGCCTGATTTACTTTTAATGAGTTCTGCTCGCATTAGAATCTTTCAGAATTTTCAACACCATCCAATTATAAAAGAAATAGGAACATTTTTTTAAATTCTTGGAAAATGTATAGTTAATGTTTCTTTTTGTCAAACCAGCAGTTTTTCTTTTTAAAAAAACATGCAAATAGACAAGACAAACATCAGAATTGTAAATTTTGACACGAATACATGCATTCCTTTTTATTCACAAAACCAGTCCAATTTTCTAAACAAATACAAAGATTGGTTATTTTTAAAAGCTGTAGCTACCCAGCAACATAACAAAATCATGAAAATATAACAAATAAACAAACAAATAAAAAAATGTAATCTTGTCTCAGTGCGTTCAGTAGGCTAGACTCAGAACAAGTGCTGTCTCTTACAGTGCTATTGCCCAGAGCAGTATTGGCATATGCTCAGTAGGGCCACAGTAACATAAGGCTGCCAGTTTCACTAAAGGATAAGTTTGGAAATGCAGAGGAGGGCTGATTGAGGAGATTACAGTAGTGACGGCTCTGGAGAACAGCATCTTCAACCCAGTGAAGAGTCTCTGGAGATCCGCCTGATAACATGACTTTTTTTGAGTTTAGTTTAAATTCGAAATCAACAGCGTCACATTTTCAAACATTTTCTTTCTTCTTTGTCTTTCAAAGACAAGCAGTGATCTGTCTGAAAACTAGACTCTAACGAAACGAATCATAAAATAGACAAGGGTTTAAGTAACATAATGGTGAAGAATTACAATAATGTTTGCCATTAGCCACTAGTTTTGAAATATAGCTGTAAATTTACATTCTCTACACAAGTACTGTATCTTTCCACACATGAACAACATTAACACCAAACACAGAAATTAGTTGATTGTCCACACTCAGTCCGTCATTTCTGTTTCAGGCAATGAACAGTTCCATGTTTAAGCGACAGAAAAAAACCTGCTGGAAAAAGGACAAAAGGTACCAAAATGGAAACATAGAAAAGGGAATGAAAGTTGCCATAGATGCTTTTCTTTAAGCTTCATTTTTGGTTCAAGGAATAAGTAGGTGCATCCATTACCCCGATTGATTTTTTTTTTTTTTTTGTTCTGCTTTGTTTTTTTGTCGTTTTTTTATAGAATTTTATTTGTTGCTTGTTTGTTTGTTTATTAGCCAGTGTCTGTTCCGGAGACAATCCAGGAGTTGGCATTGCACTTGATGGCAGAGCTTTGGGTAGGGAGTGGAGGAGGAGTCCTACTGGAACCACCGGAACGCCGCTCCTGTAGGAAGCATCACCTTCTTGCAGAAACAGAAAAAAAGGAGGGGAGGGGAGGGGAGGGAGGGGTGAGAGAGAGAAGAGGAGGTTGGAGTTGTTAATGAAAAGCAGTACATTTTTTAAGTGTTATATATAAGCAAATATAATCCCAAAGCTACTACTTTACTGAGAAGCTACAATTTCTTCACTTGACAAAGAGGCATACATAGTGTTGCCGTCCTGTTCCTGCATTCTCCGTCGTTTAGGGCTGTAACTAGTGAGTATTGTCATTATCGATTTATCTATCGGTTGTTTTTGTTTTGCTTAATATATGAAACGTAAAAAGAAAAAAGGAAAATCTAAAGATATCAGAGCCCAAGGTGGAGTATTTTAAATTGCTTCTTTTGACCAATCAACTGTCCAAAATTCAAATATATTCAATTTGCAAAACAGACAAAAGCAGAACATCGTCACATTTTAGAAAGGTGGAACCTGTGAATGTTTAGTATTTCTAGTTGACAAATGATTTACATGATTGATGTCCAACAAGTTAATTGATTAACTTCTGTTCCACTCTTTCTCCCTGGATGAGTAGTATGTGTGAAATCTCTGCATTCTGCAATGTATGGTCCAACAGTTTCCCCCCTCTCTCCTCAGCACCACCACAGGAACGGGCTGCAGTCCCGGCTTCACACAAAACCCGATATGCCACATTTATTATTTAGCCACCACACGCGTTGCTCTCCCACACCATCATCAATGATTATGCAGCTCTCTGTCTCTCGCTCCTCTTTCACTGTGGTTATCTGTGCCTCTGATTGCACTGAGCAGGAGTGGCACACATGCATGCAGCTGCAGGGCTCAGCAGCGGCCTGCCAGTCAGGAGATAGAGAGCTGCTCGTGGTCCCTGGAGCTGCAGCGCGTCTGGCGTCCTGCAAAGTGCAACTCAATTCTGCAGCACGGATTCTTCCGTAAGCCTGCTCTGCCTGGAGCGAGGCAGGAGGAGCTCGACAAACATTTATGCACCCACACACACTCTCACACCGAACCAATATGTATTCAAGTACAGTCACACACCTCCACACACAGTGGCACGTTAACCGACACTCACAATACACCCCCCATTCACACCAAACAGTGAAACTGTTAAACTAAAATTCTCATGGATGGATGATGGATTCAGATTCACTTTTCCACAGCAGAGGGCTTAATAGGGATCCATACATACTGTGAGATACACACACCCATGCATACAGTCACACTTATCTAATGGAAAAGAAAAAAGAATATGTACTGCATGTTAGTGTCATGGACCATTCACATAACTGTATTGCCCTCTGAAGACAAAAAATCTAATTCTATCTGAATTCTAATGAAAAAAACAATATGTAACCTGAATATAATCATACTTAAAATTCAGTGTGTCTTGTTGTGCCGCTCTCTTGCACAGCTGCAGTGAAATTATGAGTTTTCCAAAAAGGCATCAGAAGCAAATAAGCCATTAGTTCAGACAAGTTTGTTTGACACTAAAAACAATACCGGCCCTAATTACTTTTCAGGCCCACTTAAACCATTCCACTACCCTCACAGTGTTCTTTTGAATGCTATTGTTCATATCTTGACATGAAACTAACAGCAGGGTTCATGCTCCACAGGTATCATATACTTCCATTTTGAAAGTTTACTCCTGCTGACAAAAATGAAACATTTTCACTCGGGTAAAAAGACTTCAAACAAGGTAATTACTCTGGTGATCTCAGCCAAATATAACCCACACTGTGCTTTATTTCGTGAATTGGCTCAATCGGGAGTAATCTGACAGCAGAGACACCTAATGCCACAGTGCTGTTCGTAGCCCACATACAGTATGCATGTGCCAATTTATCTCAGCCTCTCAACTTCATATCAATTCTCAAAGATGTAGCAAATGCATACATATTTAGGAAATTATTTTTGGTTCACATGAATAGTAATAGGAACCACAAACCTGGAGGTTAACAGCCAACATATTGCCGACATTATTTTATGGTCTGTGTGTTAAGTATCGTTGGCCCGTAATCCATCTCTGTGATGACCTTTCTACAGCAGTGCTCAGCTGTTAAGAAGACAGTCAGAGGGCAACAACATCTGGCGCTGCCACAGATGTCGAAAACCTGGTATTGGCCGGACTGACCATAACTTAGTGTGTGGAAAGAAAAACAACTCTTACTTGAAATGTAAATGTTGTTTTTCCTCATTATCAAACATGAGCAATCAATTGAAAAATGGCTGCAGTTCAGGGATAGAAAAACCCTTCCTTCACCAACACTGATTGCACAGGTTCAAACAGATGGAATCTGTGGGTGTGAAGTGGCCAATCACTGAAATCAATGGATGTGTTTTTCACACAAGGTAACTTGAATTTTGTGTTAGCATAACACAAACAATTTGTGTGTAACATTCAACAAAAGTAGGAGAAGGAAGCATCCTTAAATGAGTTAATCCACCACAACGTGGCCCTTAAGATTACAGTATATGTTTTAAGGTGTTACTGATGCAGATTCCTGTAAGTCACTTCAAGCCATCATGAGTTCAGTTTTTGCCCTAGGGCACCACTGAGCCTTCTGGTTATTGTTTTTGTGGCTTTACCATCAACAATTGTGAGAATTCCCTTTTGGACTCCCACAAGAAGAAAAAAAACCTGACAGGATGAACGCAAAGCATCTCCACATGCAGTAGTGCACGTGGGATGTAACAGTGTCTGCAGCTCACGAGGAGCGGAAAAGTAAACCTTTAAAGCAACTGAATCAGAACACCATTGATTTCCAGCTGGCATAAACACCTCCTGTTTTTCCTCAACCTGCTCTCCCTTCCAGAAGTCAATTGTGATTAATATGTAAATACGCTGATACAATTTCTCTTACTGGACCAATACATACATCTCGTAGCCAGGGTAGGAGTATTAACACACACGATCTGATCCATCAGTTCAACCCATAAATCCTGTATTAAGTTATTATGCATGCCCGGGTCACTGGTGTAAATCGGGCTGCAACTAACAATTATTTGTGTTGTGAATATGTCTGATATTATGCTAATGATATATGCAGTGTGACAAATATTAAAGCTGACGATCCGAATCTACGCTAACCATCGATGCTCATGTCCAGTAATCACAGGTCAAAAGACATGTGGGCATCTAGGTTAACTGGGCTACATTTGGTTGATAATTTAAATATTTTTTGGATGTTAAGGTTACATATGATGGTTGTTCAACAGCATGAATTTATTTGATTTAAATACTGTTAAAACAACTGTTAAATGTAACAAAAATGTTTGAAAAACAAGTTTTATACACATCTAGATGTCTTTTAACCTGCAAATTACAAAAATCGGTGCTTACTTCGTTTTTTACAAATAATACCACTGCCTCTCTTTTGTGTAAAGTGCTGTTTGCTTAATGTCCTGTAATCCAGAAGGCAGTCAACGGTACAGCACCTTGGCTACCTCACTTTCCTTCTCCCTCTTTCTGTCTTCCTTAGTCTCCTCTGTCCACTCCAAATTTGTCCCTCTGTCTGCCTAGCAACTTGCCCACACATCCATGTGTCTTGGTGTCACTCTGCGTGCCTGTCAGTTTGCATGAGCCTCTTCTGTCCTGACTGTCTGGTGTACGCAGTCTGGGAGGCAGGAAGGACCATGAGGGAATACGTTACTCCCATATCAACGTCTGATGACAAAGAAGCACAGTTTTTGACACAACCAATGAATTTCCTTACTAAATTAGTATATATTAATATTCTATAAGTAGACAAAGACCAAAAACTCCGCTCCTGTCTTAATATATTTTCAAATATTACCCACCCACCGGTACAGTGCATCCTCAACGTTCACATACAAGTAAAAACAAGATCCATAACAACTTCCTAACCCTGATTCTTCTTTCTCTCTGTGTTGAACAGCAGCGCTGAGACTGACACTACTGGAGGGTACTCAGACATGACATACAGCAGAAAGGAACTGCCTTCCCACTTATTTCTCTCAAATGTAGCATTCCCAGAATAAATCCAGACATCTTCAGCCAGTTAGCTATGAGGTGGCAAAGGCTTCAGCATGCTAACTCCCCCTCACTTGCCAATTTTACGCTCCTCTTTGAGCTGCCATGAGCTTTCAATGGAAACCGTCAACACCCTTAAAATAAGCACTGCTGCTGCTGCTGGACTGCACTTGTGTACCGACGCGTATACGCTCACAGGCTCGTACAAACGCATGAACGTAACCCTTCACGCAAATGATGTAAAACAGAGCCAAAGTCTTTTTTACTCAAATGTGTGTGTGCGCACAAAAAGCAGTCAAAACCATCTGACAAACTGACCGTAAGACACATGTTAAATAAGTCGTCACGCCCCTTTAGAGATTGCACACTGAGTATAACAGCCACAGCAGACGGGGATGTGCCGCTCTATCTTTGATTGGAGGGGAATGTGACACTCAGGGGCTGTTTGAGCTACAGCTGAGGCTCACTGCAGTTCACTCTGAAAGCCAGGACGATCTTCTCCTCTGGCACAGGTGCTGAATATGCATTAAGGGGAAGCAGGAATTTCTCTTACAGAAACTCTGTTTTAAACACAAAAAAAACATATACGGTAATTGACATTATTACATCATCTACTCGTTAATGACATTTGCGATTTACTGCTGACTCTCTGCTCTCTCCTGACACAGCACATCTTCCATGAATCTCATTCTCTGACATTTAGCTTGTACTGATGACATCACGCTCACTGACAGTGCGGCCCAGGCCGTATTCTCTGATCTAATCACCTGCTGAACAAGAGCTGTTGACTTAATAACAAAGCCATTCGAGACAACTACTAGACTGCTAATGGGAAATGTATGAGTGGATGAGGACAAATAAAAAGCAGGCAAAATTGAAAATGTACTGCTGTCAGAGCTCTGTACGGGGGAAAAAGGTGAAACTGCAGTAATGTAGAAAATCAAGTTTGGGACAAAGAGGAAACAAGGTGCAGATCTCTTTGATGGTTTCCTGACTGAATAAGAATACCAGTCTAATTTTAACTTAAAAAATAGTTACTATCCAGGTGTGTTTTACATGTTGTCAGTTGTGTTGCAATGCACATGTATAGGCACTTTATTGTTCTTAAAAAAGTCATGCTGTGAGTTGTCAGGTGATTGAGGTTATGGTTTGCCATGCCTTCTGTGTGGGTAGATGTGCAAAAATGTTGGCACAAATGTTTTTTTGCCTTTTCCCATTGCAATCTCATGCTTAAAACATTCAGTACATCTGTGGCACTGCACAAACTTTTAGCTCTCTGAAAAGTTCTTTGTACATATGTCACATTTCATCAAAATGAGACCCTGACCATTACTGTATTCACATGTATTTCTATTTAATGAATGGACCAACTTTAGTGTAATATTATCCACATTTCAGCCAAGTGAAAAATATTAAACCTTCATGCTGACTATGACATCTGATGGACTAGATCAGACAATGTTTCAGTCTGAGAGCCGTTTTTCCACACTGTTTGCTTTTGACAACTACACCGATTTTGTGCAGACACTATCAGGAATGATATAATAGCACCTGTGTTGCCTGCACAAGAAGCACAAACTTTTAAAAACACATATATTATCATTTAATATTTATTTGACTAATATTGTCAAGCTGCAAGCAGAGATTAGCCTTCTTATTTCTGGTCTGAAAAAGGGAAATTGCTTGATAGACGCATTAAATAAATTAGTGAGTTGTACATACTTTCAGATGTCAGGAGTCCAAAATGTGTGCAAGGTAATTAGGCCTACAGTACATACGATTAAACTCAATATTCAGACTGCTATTATACTTGGTACTTGGAGGCTTGGCAGGTTTATGGTACCCTGGAGTTTCTTTCATATGAGGTGGCCACTGGCAACATCAGCAGACTGACGTCTCAGGCAGCATGATGACCTATATCAACATCACCATGCATGAATATTCAAGCCCCTTTGGGTTTGGCATCACTGGTGTGAATGACTGGTATTAGGCTAACTGCCATGACAACATCAATTGCAAATCATAAATTAAATTGCTTTCTGTTACAGACATTAAGTCTTACCACCTATATAGCGAGCTGACGTTTCACCATTTAAGTGAATCATCAACGGAGACAAATAAAGCCTCTCATTAATTTGCAACTGAACAATACAACAGCGAGAACAACATGCTGGTATTCAGACACATCAGTCTGATTCTCAGCTTGTGACAAAGTCAGGTTTTTT
Source organism: Sander lucioperca (assembly GCF_008315115.2). NCBI lineage: Eukaryota > Metazoa > Chordata > Actinopteri > Perciformes > Percidae > Sander > Sander lucioperca. The sequence continues at coordinate 13,319,319 of NC_050185.1, read as the reverse complement.
TCAGTCGCAATGGCCCGTGATGACAAGTGTGTCAATCCTTCAGTTTCACACTATCAAAGGAACGTGCCACGGTTCTTGAAAGTTTTAATTTATTCACTGTCATACAAATCATGTTCCCAATTTTACCATGTACTTTTTAAGTGTTTTAAAATGTGCTCTTCTTCATGGCCCAGGCAACCATTGGTTTCCATTTGGCAACCTATGGGATGAAAATTGTTGCTAATTACATTGTAAAGTCTACATTATTGTTGTGTGATGAAAGGCCGACTTTTCACATCAATCGGTGCAGGTGTAAGCACAGATTTATGGTTCATTTAGGTGTAATCACAGCCTTAGAAATTACAACAGCATAAATCTGACAACGATTAAACATTGAACAACAAGTCAAGACAACAAGTCCTCCAAATACAAAACTACTGAATCTATTGTTTGTTACTGCCCATTAGAACAACACAGAAGAGTTTTCTGATGTGACGCCATTATCGGCAGGACAACATTATTTGCTTGTGCTTTCCAAAACTATTCCAAATCACTGTTGGAAAATGCATCAGTTTTATGATGTTTTAATGGTTATGATTAAGGTCCGGTTAGATTTAGGCACACAAACAATTTGGTTGTTGGTTGTTGGTTGGGTTTAAGTTACTACTTACTTAAAGTTAGGGGCCCTACGTTGTCATGGTTATAATTTGCAAAACATTGGGGAATTTACAAAAGTCACAATTCCTACGGCCGCTAGAGATCTTTGTCGCTTGAATGTAAATAAATGTTCTTTGGTCATTTGCTAAAACAACTTATTATGTTGTTTTCTTGCAGGACAGCATCCACAACCAAATGTAAACGTTTTGCAAAAGCAAACACTACGGTATGTTTTAAAAAAGGGTAAGTAAATCATATACACTAGTAAATGGGCTAAAACATGCAAACAACATTGATATGGCCTTTTAAAAGATCTAACCCTGTGTGTGCACAAATACGTGAATATGTGTAGCTGTCTTATCGTGTTGGTTGGATATTTTTTGCGGCAAAGCATGGAATTGTCTAGTCGAGCTTAAAGCTCCAATAACATCAGTGACCTGAGCTAAACTAGGTGAATCTTACATTTAAAATGGCATCACACGGTACTGTGTTTTCAGTTTGTGTCACTCAAAATCTTCCAATAACCAAACCATCCCCTTTAATTAAGGAGCATTTTTTCAGTGGATGGCCGAAGTCAGCACATAGAGATTTAACAACCAACATTTCACATTTCCACAAACAAGAGGCCAAGCTGTCACCCTCAATCAACATCAGAAAGAGAAAGAAGTAAAGCCATTAGCAGTTTGAAGCACAAATCCAGTTTGTGTCAATTAGACCAGAGGCCTTCCTGTTCACACTGTGTTACATATCTATCAATTCATTATGTAATGCCAAAGTGACACTATTATTCATTGATTCCAAAAGATGATTTCTTCTGAGATGCAACATCTGCTGACATTGTTTTCATGATTAGTCGTTCTGTCACAGCCGGGCTTAGTTAGGCCACTGAGGTAATGGAGGTAACAGATAGGAAGTTTGGAGGGCCATTTAGATGAGCAGGATAGAAGGACACCGGAGAGAAGGACAGCATCAGCAAAAGTATGTGTGTGTGTGTGTGTGTGTATGGGGGGGGGGGGGTGCCACACTGACACCTGGTGCCCCAGATGACAGCCCTTGCCCAGATGGACCTTGTTACATGCACACACATACCCACACATGTACACTTACACACAAACACATACTGTACACATATACACAATTACCATCCACACAAAGAAAAATCTACAATTACAACATATGCACAAAGAGGATGTGCATGTGACCAAGCAGAAAATGCTCTACTAAAGGGAATGCATTGTGTAATCTTTAATTTAAGATAGCGAATTAGCTTTCCAATTGAAAGATGTGTGCCGGACGATTGTGTGGTTATGGTGGACGGATTAAAGACACCCCATGGTGCATGCTTACCCTGCACATAACCACAACACTCCTCACCACCTGTCATTTCCCTGCTTGTGGAGCCATCTCCCCACCAAAAAGCCTCCCTGTACTATTTCCCTTAAAGGGGAATTGTTTTCAGGTGTGAAGCCAACATTTGTTTGTGATGTTTGCAGATCTCTCTATTATTATTTTTAAACAATTTCTCAGTTCTTCCCTGTGGTCAACTCTAAATTTTAGATCCCACAAAGATGTAAAGGTATGGCTTATTGGCTCTCTGGTTTCTCACCTTAGTCTTTGTCACTTTTTGCACCCCTGTATTAACTCTTTGGATTAAAACCCTTTAAGCTTATTTTTTGTAACCCTAAAGACTGATCCACAATACAATGGCACATCATAACAACTACCCACTTACCTCCAGAGCAGCAGAGGGCTTCTTCTTCAGTTCCTCACATTTGCGAAACTTGCAGATCTGGTGGCCTGTTTTGCGATTCCGGCAGCTGCTGCATTGCTCGCAGTTAATCCGCCGTCGGCAGGGTGGGCACATGCCACAACGTTTTCGCTTCTTTTTACCGGAGTTGATAGCAGAGGCCAGCTCGCTCTGCGCCGGGTACTCGGCCAGGCCGGCCATGTGTAGTGCGCTGTCCGCCAGAAACACTCCAGCCGGCGTCATGATGAAAAGCCCCGGGTTGAAGGGGAAACCACCCCCTACTCCATATGGGAAGTCAACAGGACCACCTACGGCATCCGTAACAGACGTACCCTCCAAGTCGCTAGCCCCCGAGCCTGCGTCTCCACCGCCAATTCCCACTCCCATGCCCCCAGGCAGGAGCATGTGCTCCATACCGGCCCGCTTTAACAGGGCTGCTGCCTGGGCAAAGTGCAGCAGGCCATTCTGTCCCTCTAGAACCTGTTCTAGGGTCCGGTCCAACTTGGCTGCTGTCAGTGCAGAGACAGTGGGCTGGGGCTGCGGGGGTGGCTGAGGCTTGGCCGAGTGGCTCTTAGTCTCACCATTTTCCTTGTGTCCATTGCTAGTGGCAGAGGAGACTGCTGTATACTGGGAGAGGGTACGGGACTTTTTAAGGCTCTTACTGAGGGGCTCACTGATGATGCCACTGCGGTTCCTGCGCTCTATAACAGGAGAATCCTGTTTGCAGTTACTCCGCTCGTGGTCCTCTGTCCGGCCCCCCTCCGACAATCCGCTAGACATGGTCCAGAGCGTACGTGCCTGGGTTGAGGGTGAGGGTGGAAAGGGGGCAGGGGTGAGCGAGGAGGGGGAGCAAAGACCTTTTCTCGGTCCGTTCTGTGCCCCGGTGGAAGTGGCGCCTCACCTCAATGGACCAACCAGCCAGCCGACAACAGGCAGGCCCCGGAGCCTTCTGCCCGCACTACAGCTCAGCCCTCATCCACGTTGTTCCATGGGCCATCTGGAAACTTTACACAGGGAGAGAAGATAGGTAAATGATCACTTCACCAAAACACTGAAACTCAAGAGCTACATTTCCATTTTTGTTCAGGGTCAACTTTGGCAAATGCAAGAAGAACTGAGAAGATGAACATCACCTTTTAAGTTGATATGCCAGAAGTTAAGAAGCAACATTAGCATTCTTTTGTCTTTCTGGCCACATGAAGAACGTAAGTCCCGTATTCACACAGTTTTAGCTCTACCAACTCCAAGGCATGTAAATGCTCCATGGTGTTCACCAGATAGTTGCTACCTCTGTATGTCTGCTGTTTGTTTCTGGGCAGGTAGTGTACAATGGGGGTTTTAGAGCTGCCTGCTGTGGCCTAAAATGGCTTTTTGAGAGCGGTGAGACATACATACATTGTTATTGTAAAAAATGATGGGCTCACTAATGAAAAGAAAATCAATTTTCTTTGTTCTGTCTCTGGGCTTTTGGCTATATATTTCTTCCCAGATTGTTGTGTGAGAGTCTAATAAGGGAAACATAGAGTATCACAATGTTATACACTCAGATCAATGAGCATGTGATTGTTAATAAATAACTGCAACATTTCTTAAATGACAGGGAAAGTCAGGGAAATACAATTTATTGATAAAGTCGGTCTTAAATAGGGCTTATGTGTTTTAAAGGGACATTATACAGATAAATACTGTTAAATTCACAAATGACTAACTTCCCTTAAAAATATAAAATAATCTGACATAAATCACAGTTTTTGTTCGCACCGAACACAGAACGACTGATAGGAGAACTCCAGGCAATTTTTACGCTAATCTTGCAAAAAATAGCAAAAAAAACGAGCCGAATCGGTGGTAGCAACACAGAGCTGCTGCAGCTAATGCCGAGAGCTCCCACTTAGCTAAAACTGCAGTTTTGGGGGCATAAGATAAAGAATGCCTTTGTGCCTCTTAACAGACACAAAATGCAATTAAAATGTCTGTGCAACATGAACAGGGCTCTTACATGACAACAAGATGCGTTTTCAACTCAAATTCACCTACCCTGTTAGCTGCTAGCTGCCGTCTGGGATGAGCGAGTGTGTTCAGCCAGGCTTCGGTAATAATCATCAAGTAGAAGTTCTGTGTGTATTTGTAGCATATATATCCATTTTGTGTGGAATCCATCTGGAGTTGGTGAATAGGAGTCTCGGCAGTTGCGAACTGTGGGTTAGTTGCCTTAGCAAGGCTAGCAGGCCCGACCGGCATCCTTCTACTTCCTCCCCGACTTCCTGCACACTGCTGTTTACCTTTTCCTGCTACAACTGAATTCCCACGGGACTTCAGCGCAAGACTACAGCTAGCTTTCTGTAAAGCTGTTACTTTACAAGGAACAGACATCATTTGGCCCGTTTCCATGTAGTTACATAGTCACTGATATGATCATAACCACTACAGTGCTCAATTACCTATTTTTGAGGGGGGAATAAACTTCAAAATTTCACCGCGAAAGCATGAACTGTCCTCTGGAGGACATCCACCAGACCATCGGGCGCCCGTGGATTGTTTTCAGCCGCAGCAGGCGAGGAAGGCGGGGAGGAAGTAGAAGGATGCCGGGCTAAGGCAACTAACACACAGTTCACCACTGCCGATACTCCTATTCACCAACGCCTAACAAAATGGATATATATGTTACAAACACACACAGAACTGCTGCTTGATGATTATTACTGAAGCCTGGCTGAACACACTCGCTCATCCCAGACGACAGCTAGCAGCTAACAGGGTAGGTGAATTTAAACAATGTCTGAGTTGAAAACGCATCTTGTTGTCATGTAAGGGCCCTGTTCATGTTGCACAGACATTTTAATTGCATTTTGTGTCTGTTAAGAAGCACAAAGGCACTCTTTATCTTATGCCCCCAAAACTGCCCCTTTAGCTAAGTGGGAGCTCTCGGCATTAGCTGCAGCAGCTCCGTGTTGCTACCACCAATTCGGCTTGTTTTTTTTTGCTATCGACAGTACTCACATACGTATAGCGATCAAGATTAACGTAAAAATTGCCGGAGTTCTCCTTTAAATAGCAAGGTTAGGCTCCCAACCTTAATTGATTTATTTTCTTCTTTGCCAACCAATCAGAGAAGCTCCAGAGAAGCAGGTGTTGCCTTGCCAGGAGTTTTATGTGTAAAGAATAAGTGGGAGAATGAACGTTTTTAGATTTTATTACTTTGTATCTTTGAATTCTAATTGAATATTAGTATATCTTTGTCAAGATTTTCAGGGCTAAAAAATTAAAACATTTATTGGCCCCTGTCTGTGTTTAATTCTAATGTCTACGTAAGCTAAGTGTCACTGACTCCTATTGTATCAGGGCACTACAGCAGCTAACAACAGGTATCGAAGACTAGGTAAACTAACAGACTTAGAACATTTATTTTTAATTCAGTATTTAACTCAGTTGTTTGCATAATTTGGCATTATGTAATATTGTTATATTTATTACTTGTCAAATTATGCACACATTTTCCGCCTCGTTTAGGATGTTGAGTTTAAAGCAGCCATATTATGCTCATTTTCAGGTTCATAATTGTATTTTAAGGTTGTACCAGAATAGGTTTACATGGTTAAAACACCATATTTTTGTTGTACTGCAGTGCTCTCTCTCACTGCTGCAGATCCTCTTTTCAGCTGGTCTCTGTTTTAGCTACAGAGTGAGACCTCTTTTCTTCTTCTTCTTCTTCTGTACTATCTTTGATTGCACTGCACATGCCCAGTAGCTCAGATGTAGATCATGTCAGCTAGCTAGCTCCATAGACAGTAAAAGAAAGGCTGTTTCTACAACTTCGGTCAGTTACAAGGCAGGTTTAGCTGGGAGACTTCTAAATGAGGGCGCACATGTAAGTAGTTCTTTTGTAGATTATGGTGAACTTGTGTGTGTTGTAGCAGTGCTTTGCTACTGAGAACGAGGTAGCATGCTAGCGTTAGCATGCTAGCGTTAGCATGCTAACGCTACGAGCTAATGGTTGCGGTTAGCCTGCTCGTTTCGGCTTGTGATGTCACAAGCCGTGCCGATTTTGAACAGCTCACCCAGAGACTGAAGGCAGGACACATTCAGAAACCGGATCTCACTCTAAACAGCATGGGTGGATTTTTTTCAAAGTTTGTATGTGTGTGGAAGCACCAGAGACACAACATAACACCCCAAATCCCAGAAAAAGTGATTTTTTCATAATATGGGCACTTTAAGTCTGCTGATTTAGTGTTGAGCTTTTTTTTTTCAGGCATCTGAACTTAATATCTTTAAAGTTGTATATCTTTTGATTGCTATCATTGTATAGAAATGATTTTCTATCCTATTACTTTTAAAGACCAAACCTGTGGCAAAATATTATCTGAAATGGAGCGGTGGGGCTTATGAAGAGGCTTCCCCAAGGCTAGGAGTGAGAGACTCCCCACTGGAAAGAGATGCATCCATCCACCGGCCTTTAGCGTAAGATTCCTGTGACTGCTCATCTATGAAAAGAAAAACTGTGCCGCTACTCTCCTGACCTGTCCATGTTCACAAACAAGCGTACCACCTCCCACAGAAAAGCTGAGGAAATGGCCGGGCCAGTCCTTATAAGGGAAACAAAGAGAAAGGGAGGGGAAGAGGATGGAGGGGGGGTGTCTGTGCAGTGTGTGGAAATTGGAAGGCCAGAATTAGTGGGAGGTAAAGCTTCAAAGGCAAGAGCACAGCCCCCACATTCTCACCAGCTCAGGGGGATGTGGCGCCAGCGAACCAGAGCCAGCTCCGCAGCCCCTCAGCCCCATAGTTTCAGTTTCTCCTACTACAGCACTGACCAGGGTCCGGTTTCCCTAAGGCATCTCAAACTAACTGCATCTCTGCTCAGTTGTGGTTGAATGCATAACAGCACTACAAATCATCAGAGTGATACATGGGGGATTTGTGTCTTTATGGAATATTGGACCTGGAATTATGTATTTAGTGGTCAGTTATGAATACTTCAATGTTGTAAGAGGTGATTTTTCATTAAGATTTTACTGTTTTAAATTAGCTCTATGGCAGCTGTGCATTTACGTAAAGTAAATCTGGCTATCTATGTGTACAGCAACACATTTCTTGATTAATCATGGCCTGAGGGAATATCCAGCTCTGATCCAACTGCTTTATCAATGTTCTTAATACAGTAAATGTGATAAAAGACTTTGGTTTTCACATAATTAATGAACTGGCATATTATCAATAGCTAGAAAAAATTAGTTCTCACGACAGCTACAAAGTCACAAAGTCTCATGAAAAATATCACCGATCAGTTGTGAGATAATAATTCAGCCAGGGAAGTATTATGTCAACAGCTGACCTGCTGATGACACCACTGGTTTAAAAAAAGGCAAATGACATTTCATTTATCTGCTGTTCCTCCAAAGTGTCGAAAATTGTGATATTATGGATATGACACAATACTTTTTTCATACGGTTGACTTACTTTGCGTCAATCCCAGCAACCCCTGCTGTATGAGGATAACACAGTGACACACACACGCTGGTTTTATTTTTTTTAGTAAAATTTTAAAACTTTGAGAAATGTCTGGACTTTTAAGGTAAGCACAAGTTTAATTTGTATTGTAGCTAAACACAGTATTACAATCGCTAAATGCTTCAGTCATTCTTCTCAATGCACAGTTTTACTCTTCGGTGATGTAAACCTATGCTATGTTTACGGAAAGACAATAATGTATACTTTATTAATCCCGCAAGGGAAATTACAATGTTTTCACTCTGTACTGGTCCACCGCCGTATAATAACACACAGTTAAGGTATTTAATGGCCAACAACTATCCTATGATTTGTAAAACAAAATGAACCCATTTTAATCATTTTATTTCAAGTACTCATAGACAGTAATTTTATTGTGTGTCATTTGTACACATTTAGTTATCTGACAAAAATTGCAAACTGTACTTCGAAGTCAATATTCTGTCCCAAATAAAAAACTAAAACTCCACCTAACCAGTGCAGAATGACAAATGTGTGTCTTACATGTTTGTTTGCACCACACCACTGTTGTTGCTTTGGTCTACCACACTGTGTAACAAATGAAAGCATGGTTACCTATTTTAGCCTCACACTCACCCTCCTCTGCTGTGTGTACATCTGCCTTCCATCCTACTGACCTATCCGTCAAACTCTCTCCATCAACATCAACCCTGAACGTGGCATATAGTCTTAAGCTAATCACCCTCCACGACTTCCACTGTCATGGCTCTTCAGATCCCTTCACCACATCATTTACAGAGGAGGTTTATGTCCTTATGTGAACTGTGTCCTAAACCACAACTGCCTCTAGTACTGAGAGTATCAGTGCCATACTGCTGAAACCAGATAATTGGTGTTGTTTTGTCCTTTAAGCATGTTTACTCAATTTCCTGTAATGCTATAGACTTAATTCTGTGTTTCACATTAAAGCCTTACACCTCAGGTTTCTTTAAATTGGCCTGGCAAGAGCACTGTAATTAGTAGCCACATGTTAAAGCCTACAGTATAAGAGCTTTATTTCTTGCACCTCAAGCTGTCTCAGCATAAAAATAGGTGTACATATTAGCTATACCTGATATTTCCCTGAGTCTTTCTTCAACGTGCTACACAGGATTGGAGGACGGAGATAAAGATCTGGATATAAATGGTCCGAATGATCAATACAGTCCAACAGCCTTTCTCGGATCGACCAATGAGCTCAGCTGGAAGTTGTAGAGTGCAGGTGTGGCCGGAAGGGCATGATCTGACCCTACTATTAAAACAATTCAATTCAAAACGGCAGCAGGAGCAGTCACTGTATTAATAAGACATTTTGAACTGTTTCTTCAATGCCTCATCTTCATTGTAGTCTAAACTGAATCTGTTTTGTTAGTTTGTTATACTTTAAGGACAGTAAAACGGAGTACTGGATAATTACTCTAGTTTTAATAGTCAATAAGTCATTAAGTGTAAAATATTGACAAGCCTGAGGAGATATAACACAACACTCTTAATGTGATTATGAATGTAAATACACTTAGTGAAAATCTTGACATTAATTCCAGCCTGTTGAATCTGCTGAGTGATGTCAGTTCTTTGTCACTTTGTGAACACTTTGTCAAAAGCAGCTGATCTGCAGAACCTGAGAATGTGTTTAAAAGTGGTTAACACAATGTCACATATGTTGATACATGATATATGGGTATTCATTTGTGTGTGAAGCTTGATTTTGTTGAATCTGCTAATAGCTTATAATTGAGACTGGGTTCACATACACTGTAGCTGTTCTGTTAGTGAGCATGTATACATTATTTTGTGCAAACAGTCAAGAAAAGCAGAATGGAGTGTTATGTGAGCGTGAGATGTGGTGTTTTTATCCAGATATTCCGAATAATGGATTGATCCTTTGAGAGAAATTCTGTTTACTGTCTCCCTGTTTGCTACTTGGCAATGCTGCCTGCAAATAGTTTCCCCCAGCCTGTGTATAGGTTTGTTTGTATCTAATAATTTGCATGAAACTTGCAGCTCAGTATCAGTGACCTGAGACAGACACTCAAATTAAAGGAAAGGTTCAACATTTTGGGAAATACATGTATTCGCTTTCTTGCAGGGGTTAGAAGAGATATCGACATTGATGTCTGTACTCTAAAGCCAGGAGACAGCTTAGCTTAGCATAAAGACTGGAAACAGGGGGAAACAGTTAGCCTGGATCTGTTGAAAGGTAACAAAATCAGCAGCTCTAACACTCATTAATTAACATGTGATATTCAGTTTGTTTAATCCGTACAATAACCAAAGTGTAAAAACAACAATGTTCTGTTTATGGGTTATGTGCTAAACAAATTCTTGGCCACAAACAGTTGCCAGGCAACCAGCGGAGACGCCAGGAAATAACTGATCCTGGTCATGAAATAGTAACCCTCAGTAAAACATCAAACTGTCTTTTTAGTGGGCTGCTAGCGGTAGCTTCATATGCGTACAAACATGTGAGTGGTATCAATCTTGTATTTAATGTAACTCTGTGAATAACATTTCCAAAAACCTTTCCTTTACGCCATAAGGCACGAATATGATTAGTAGGTTACATTCTGTATACCTGTGTATGAATCGTTGGAAAAAGCAGGTCTTCATTTTAATTAATTAATTAATTAATATACAAAACCTATGAAGCTTAAATCATTGGTGAAGTAAGTAGTACTTTAATAGATAATATTGTACATTACTTCCTAACAGCCACAGTGCTGATGAGTGAATGTTGTCAGCACTATGATACTTGTATGAGCATGAACAACTCATTGCATTCAACACTCACATGCAGCTCTCAGCTTGAAAACAGCTTCAAACTTTTTAACAGTTTCCTCAAATAAAAATGAATGTCAGTCCACAATATAGTGACAATTGACTGATGGATGAATGGTTGATTGGTTCAGTAGTTCAAAAGGTTCGATCAACAGGTGAAAGAGAAATGAAGGAAAGCATTTAGGGTCAGTGTGTGTTTATATTTCCCATTGATTTTAAGATTGTAGGCCAATAATCTTACTCAGAGCACAAACCAAAACATGAGAAAAACCACAAACTACCAGGAATCTAGGATGTTTTTCTATCATGGCTGCTTAAATAATTAACACACATTGACTTGGTCGCCACAGCAGCCTAATATTACACATGAAATCATTTAGTTTGGGAATATGATGAACACATTGAAAGGATAAACTCAAGGTATGATCCTATGCAACTTTGATTAACTTAACCAATTACCCTATATCATGTTTGATAAGACAATTCACCTCCTTCAGGCGATGGAGTAAGCCAACTCTTGAATAAGTTTCTGACGTCACTGCATGCGCAGGTGCCAGGTAATTGCAGTCAGCTTTTTAACGGAGGTGGGAAAAATATTGTCTAATTTCCTGCAGGGTTATGAGGCATTTGGCCCGCTACAAACTCTGTAGCAGCTGAGTTACACCTCTGGAGAAGCGAGAATACTTAATCCAGACGCGCTGTCTACATTCTCTATTCCTCCCACCTCCTGTCGACTGACGCGCGCACACGGACACGCATACCCTCCCTCGTGCATAGGTGCATACACACGCAAACGCACGAACAGAGGAAGTTAAAAAGCCTGGTGACAATAATAAGATTCACGGCTTCATCCATTGTCCATAACCTGCTGCGTCTTATTCTTCCTAATGAGGCTATATGCTCACAAAAAGTTAGTGGAGATAAACAACCAAGCCGTGCATACTGTGACTTCAAATTATTCGCAAACATGTGGAGCACATGGACCTGCGATAGACTACTGGTGGCGGATTGCGGGGTGATATAACTGTAAATCTCCGCGGTGAAAGCTGCTGTACCTGGGAACTTTCTAATAATGGCCGAAGAAAAAAAGAAGAATATGACATTTGGAATTTAAAAAAAGCCGATGAATTCTTCACCTGTCTTTACGAGCGTGGAACACTATGATATCTGTTTAGGTTACTAGTGTATGTTGTTAGGGTTAAACAAAAGTTTAATTTAGGCTATACAGGGTGACGATCAGGAAGAGTCTGCTGTCAAATGTAAGCCTGATCCGACTCTAATGCGTGTTGATCATGATATATCGTTCATTAGCGCCAAGTTTAGTGCGCGTCATTAACAGCTGATTCACAATAAAGCATCTGGCGTTTGGTTCACTGTTGTGCCGATCCGTATCTGGAGGCGACTTTTTAAATAAAGAGAAATGAAGATTGTTATTGAAAACCTGACAACAGCTTGTTAAATACCCCCTTCATCCAAGCACAGTGCTGAAGAATCATTACCTGTCCAATCACCGGCGATTATAAAACCTCTATTTTATTGTTTTCCACCAAGAGTAATTTTTGGGGATCAAAATAGCTGGCTTTTGTCTGGACTCAGTGGTCTATGAGCACGGTAGCCTATCTGCGGTACCAGCATATGGTCTGCAGTCGCACATTTGAGGATATAGCCGACAGAAGAGCGCCGGTTCACCCCGCTATAACTTGATCCTATTAGAAGATGACATCCCAACTTTCAGCAGACTTCAACAAAGTATGATCCCCCCCCATCAGCAACCCTCCTCCCTCCCCTTCCATGTATCTGCATATTTGCAAACACGGGCCCATTTTATTCGCACCTACCAAAGCAGATCCGAGCAGAGGGGAGGGCTCCCACAGTCCGAGCGGTCCGTCTCTCAGCCTGCCGTGCAGAATGGTGACCAAAAAAAAGAAGAGGGCAGAAAAAAGCTTATTCTCCGCTAACAAAATCCTACAGAGTGCCTGTCTGTTAATGACAAATGTGAAAAGAAAAAAAATATTCACCGTCAGTTATTTTGGAAAAGCGTACTTTCTCTGAGGCTGAACGCGTGGGTTCCCCCAGCTTTCTCGGTCCTTGCAATCCCACCTCTACATCCCCGCTTGCAGAGAGGAACATGCAAACACATTTCATAGATTTTTGGAGCTTCGCGGAAAAACCGAAGTGGACTTTTCTGTGGTGCACGCGCTTCAGCCGAGGCAATAATAAACCGAGAGAGGCCACGAGGTTCAGTGTGATCTCAGAACAGCTGAGGGGGGAGAGGTGTTGATTCAAAATAAAACTGAGGGCTGATCAAAGATGACTCTACTCTGCCTGAATAATTACTTGCTGTATGTCTCTTTAATAATGCTTCAGCTCGAATGATGATGGTGATGATATAATGTATTCAAAATAACTAAATTATAAAGGTTAAAAAGGGTTAAAGGTGCGTAGCCTGTACAGATTTATTTTTAAGCGAGTGAGTTTATGCAACACAAAATTGCCTGGATGTGCGGGGATGGTTTTGTTTTATGATTAGAGGATAAAACATATGATAGGCCCAATTAACTAAATATGTTTTAAGTGTTAATATCTGCATTGTCACATTGTTGTGACAAGTGTGATTTCGAATATTGTGTTTTCTCGTTTTATGGAGTTGATGCAGGGTGGTGGAGGGTAAACACTCAGTTCACCCATCAATGTATTTGGAGAATAGAGTTTATCCACCATGCAAGGCTGACAGAAATCAGCCCCATCCCCGGTCGTTCCTCCTCGCGCTCAGCCAGAGTCCACTCCACCTCTTTCGGCTGTCCTGTCTGCTGGCAGGCGGCCAATCTAAGTGTGTGGAAATGACACCGCCAGGGCGGCAGAGATTTTCCTTCATTTCTCTCCTTCCCGATCGCAGACTGGCTGACATTGGCTAGAAAGTGGAGCAGCTCGTCAGGGACAATCAATGCGAATCGATCGAGCTGTGCGGTTGAGGCTCCAGAGCTGGAAAATATCGCGGCAGCTGAAGAGAGAGAGAGAGAGAGAGAGAGAGAGAGAGAGAGAGAGAGGGAGAGGGAGAGGGAGAGAGAGAACGAGAGAGGAGGGGGTGTTCTACCAACTCTGCCAGTAGCCAACCAACCTCCCTGCAAACAAATATGCTCTGGCTCTCATAAACATGACACTCACATAGTAAGTATACTAAAGTAAAAAAGCCAGCAAATGCATAATTACGCACGGGATTTGTGTTCCAAACGTTAAACAGTAGATGTGATGTCCAGTCCACAAGTTATTTTAAAATGTAGGCTATTGAGTATAAAACCATCTAAAATAATGACTTAAAATAAAACAGCTTAAATCTGCCAATGGGATACAAGACTGTTTCACTTGTTTCTAAATGTTTGACTTGCACCTTGTTGTAATTTTTTTTTACGATGCTTTAAAGACTCAAATTGTAGTACAACACATCATCCATATTAATGATTCAGCATAAAGTTATTATGCATTGTGATTCATATCTATTTGGAAAATACTTTAAATTCATCATGAAATATTGAGGAAACAATTACATTATATTCAAAAACGTCCTCAGATGACGTCTATTTTTAGTACCAAGCAAAAGTGTTATCTTAGTTTATTAAAATGATGGGTATCTCATTTTGGAGTGAACTTTATTAGTTGCAGTAGTATTAAATTAATCCAAATTAAATCCTCCCCAATATGTGTTTGGTTACTTGGATGTGTTCTTTGACACTTCCACAGAGCTGTTCCACTTCATCAAATGAAAACGTGAACATTTTATTTTCATTATAGGTTTCTTCTTACCATATTTTTGTTTACAGCTGTTCCATTGTAGGCTGTTAAACATTTATATTGATCCCTGAAATCATCGTCCAACTGCATATATATGATATATTCTTCTTTCACATAATACAGTTAAAAAACGAAATCAAGCACAAAAGTATTGTTTTTAACAAAATTGTTATCAGCCTAAAAATAAATATATTCTCTTGCTATGTTTATCTTACTTAGATTTTATAAGACCAATCATTTTTGAGTGAATCTAAATCAAGTTACTGCAAACCTTTTATATGCTACTTCAAAAACTTAAATGGAGCTGGTATAAATAAACATTTTCAAAACCGCACTCAGAACCACCAAAAACAACCAAAAACAACCAAACGGGAACGTTGTGTGGAGGTACAGTGCAACCACAGGAAAACGTTTCAGTTGGTTGGTTCCCTTAACGTTTAGGGAACGTTATAACCATGAGGAAACATTCCCTAAACGTTAGTTTTTGTTTGCATTATGCATCCCAGTGTGGTTGCATAATTAAAAAATGTTTGAAAGGGGGAAAAAAAGAAGCAAAAGATTACGCTTTTGTTAATGTAAAATCTAAAATGGATACTTCAATTCCTCACACATACAATCCTTTTGTAGACACACATCAGTCCAATGAATTTCCTTTGTTGGTGATCACCACATACAACTTCTCAAGGGCTAAGAAGGGCTAAAAGTAATATCACTATTTTTAGACCAAACAGCAGCTGGAAACCCATTTCATATCTATGTTTGTCCAAATATACTTGTCACATGTGTGATCATCACTAAATTGGCCTTAATGATGAGGAAAGTGGACATTATGTAGCAACAACAACAAACACAACGATCACCATGGTAGAGGAGACCCCAAAACTTGTTGCAGAAAAGATTAATTTCTTTTTTTGATTATTCTTCAAAACAGACCCACCAAAATAAGTGTCTTGGTTTGGGGGTGTGCATTTGATCTAACAACACACTTCCATGTGCTGTGACTTTATTTGAAAGCTGCATGTGTTTGAAATGTAGCTTTTGCAAATGTTGTCTTCAAGTGATATATCATTTTGTAATGAGGCAGAGTTCATATAATGTAAATAAATAAAGGTATAAAGTTAAAGAGATATAGTTATAAATATGGGTATAAAGGTAAAGAGAAATAGGTATACATATAGGTATAAAGTTAGTTTGTTGTGTTAGCATGCTAACATTTGCTAATTAGCACTAAGGTACAGCTGAGGCTGATGAGAATGTCGTTAGTTTTGCAGGTATTTTGTTATAAGCCAAAGTATTGGACAACTTGAAATTTTGATATTATAATTGCGCCAGATTAAAAGTCATTGGATCACTATAGTTATTACAATATCCTGAGAGGGATACCAATGTGTGTATAACATTTCTTGTTGAAATATTTGAGTCTGAACAAAAGTGGTGGACTGACCAACCTACACACAATGCCATCCCGAGAGCAATGGATAATAACATTACTGATATAGGTATTTCATTATTTGACATGCAGTAAACGTTTTGGGAAATTGATATCCATATTAAGTTAGCACTTGTTGGTGTGATAGTCACAAACTATGTAAAAAACTGCTTTGCATTTTAGGGGTCTTTTCAGAACCAGTTAATGTCCGGTATCAAAACAGCCCAAATGTATGTAATGTGTAAACATATAGAAAAAGTTACCCTTGATGCAACAACAAACTCTAGTATAAACCAGGTGTTGCCATCTCCATGCTTTTTTGAGTCCAGAGATACTGTATGTTACTTTTGTTCTTTCTTTCAGCTATCTTATTTTTCACTTTTGTTTCTTCATTTTTTGTATGTTTCCATTAAGGGTTTTATACGATTTCACTGTAATCATATGAATGGCGTGAACAGGAATAATTTTGCCTCTATAAAACCCACTCTGACCACATTATTTTTCTCTTTTGTAGCATTCTATATGTCCTTCCTTTTGACCTTCTAAAGTCCTCTATCGCTAGTATGAAACGGAGGAACATTACATTGTAGTCTGCAATCGCAAGTCGCTTTCATAGGTTGAAAAGAGGGTCAAAAGAGAGAAAGCATGAGAGAGAAGGAGAGTCATGCATGGATAGATGGGTAGGAGGGAGCAGCAAGCTGTGACTCTTGGACATGT
Source organism: Sander lucioperca (assembly GCF_008315115.2). Taxonomy (NCBI): domain Eukaryota; kingdom Metazoa; phylum Chordata; class Actinopteri; order Perciformes; family Percidae; genus Sander; species Sander lucioperca. The sequence continues at coordinate 13,302,714 of NC_050185.1, read as the reverse complement.
TCTGGTGGGTGCACTGAACCCCGGAGGCTGCAGCCACACTCAGCTCTTTGTTGTTTTCGTTCTGCACAGGGAGGCACGGTACTTTCCTGAGCTGGGGAGGAGGATTAGTGTTGCATGGCCTCCATCCCCAGCTGCACACATGACCAACGCCGTAGGAAAGCCCCCAAAGACAGCCCAAAAGAGGTACATAAGGAATGAAGGGAGCAGGGCGAGGCATGAACATCAGCTTTCTCAAATACTGAGGAATGTTGCATGCCCTGTAAACCCTCTAAATGATCAATGCAACACACTTTCAACATCCCCCTTATTTCAGAAAGGCTGGCCTCCTGTTCTTCTACTTGTTTCTACAATGTCTATCCCAGCTTACACATAGAAATGTTATTTTTTCTCTTATTGTTCCGCAGCACAAACACAGACTTGTTACATCCTTAACCTCTAACCCTTATCCACTTTAATAAACAGCATCAGGCCAACCCCACATTCAGCTCTATGTATCTATCTATCTTTTTTTTTTATCAGCATTGATTTCTAATATTTGACAATTTATAGTCTTGAAAGATGCCTGTGATTGCTGAATTATGATTTAATGCCTTTGTCATCTTGTTGCTGAACATTTTGAGTCCAGGGGAACTAGTATTGAATCATATTATTAATACATTTACAAAAGTATCCCATTCCAAACCCAAACATGTGTGAAACATGACATCTACTGGCAACAAACAGGGTCCTCGCTCTCTCCTATTGGCTGGTGTTTGATGCCAGGTGATGTCACTTCCTGTAGAATACCATAGATCATCTGTCACCAAATTTGACCGGCTGCTGGAGCAGAGTGTTCCAGTTTCTTCTCACAACCTCACAACCTCCAGGAAGTCACTGAGTTCAAAGAGAAACAGTTTTAGCACAGAACTGCACGTAAAAATGTTTTTACATTTCGGTTTTTTGTACGGATTAAACAAACAAGATACAGTGTGTTAATGATGAGTTTTAGAGGTGCAGATAGGCGTATTGTTTAGCCTTGGAGTGAGCCAAGCCAGCTGTTTATCCTTCTCTTTTCTTTCTGCTTCTGATCTTCATGCTAAGCTAAGCTAAATGCCTCCAGGCTCTGGCTTCATATTTAATGCACAGATACGAGGGTAGTATCAATCTTCTTATCTAATTCTTGGCAAGAAAGTGAATAAGCGTATTTACCAAAAGCCCAACTATTACTTTATCAAAAACAGTTAACCTAAAGGCAATTGCATAATAAAACAATCTTGCTAAATTATTTATATGCTAGTATTTGTATGTGTTTATGGTTGTACTACAGTTTTAGAAATAGGCCTGGGTTGGGGCCCACAGTGTAACCAAAGTAATGAGATCAAGCCAGTGACTTTCTACCATTAGACAGCACATATAACTCAAGTCAATCAGAATAAAACAAATTCACTCTATCTCAACTGAATCCAGATAAGGTGATCTGGAAGTGAGGAAATTACCAAGTAATTCAAGAAGGGTACATAAACAGGGCTGTGCAAGTAGCACGAAAATAGAAATTAATATATTAATTTCATATTAATATACTTGTGGACTGTTATTGTTACGAGCCAAGGCATTTTGCTTGAGATGTAATTGAATCACATACAACATGGCTTGTGATTTCATTAATGGCTTGTGCTGTTGATGTGACTGCAAAATAACTGTGAGTTAATTAAGTGGGAACATCTGAATAAGCTTCAGTATATAATGTTGGAATAGGCCATTTCTAAGTGCCATTTTCTCCTAGCTGTGCCAGGATGGCATGCCAGCAAAAACAGTATTTAAAAGGAGGGGTCAACAAATGTAGCTGCAACAGGTCAATGCCACTGCAGAACTACTCTACACCTGAGAACCAGATTTATTTGTAAGTAAATCTCATTTAAAATTAGGTTTGCACACTTTGCACTCTGTACATGTGACAGTCAGTCTGTCACTTCCGCATGTCATTTCAAAGCAATGTAATGCTTTTTAAGGCATTATATCAGATTTGGCAGTTAGTCATTTTTGTGTGTTATGCATAATACATTTTGGCTCAAGAATATTGTTAATTTTCTCAATACTGAACTGCATCTCAGGTTCATCTGTTCCAGCAATATTGGCAACTTCAAGGACACACCACTTCCATCCCACACTCTCATTTGAGTCCCCAAAGTGTTAGGGATTTTGTGGTGTGTGTTCCCATCCTAATGAATAAGCCTAAGTCATTCACGCCTTGTGTGAGCCTCACAGCTCCATGCTGTAGAGGCCCGCTGCCTGATGATCAACACTGGCTCAATTTCTCAAGATTTATTACTCATCCTGCTACTAATCACATGCTCAGCTTCAGCTGTCAGGAAGCAAGTGGCTCTATTGTATTGACTGACAGTATGAGGACAAAAAACATGACAAAATTACATCAACAACTGTTTATCTTGTACCACTAAATACGTAGTGTCATTGCTTTCTCAAATGATCATGTCTCTAAATGTGAAGCAGCAAACACTGCCCCTCCTGTAGCAGTACCAGCCAACCAGCTGTTGCTGTCGTTGCAGTTAAAATCAGGGCTAGGGCCCCATCTAGTGGAATGTCCTACAGAGGCTGTCTGAGAAACTTCCTTTAGAATAAATTAAATGAAATAATAACTAGGAGTAGAGATGGCTATCAAAAGTGTGTGCTTTTTAGGTAATAAACAAATCATATCAGTAATACTCTCAGTGATCACTCAAGCAATGTTTTACCCCATGCTGCTTCTTAAGAGTTCAAAATGTAGCATCATGCTCCGCTCACATCCTGCTGCTTTTAGTCATGTTCTTTTGAAAAGAGCTTTTACTGTTTTAAAGAAAGGGACAGACTAGTCACCAAAGGTTGGGTTAGAAATTCATGGTCAAACTCATGATTCAAAATGTTATACATCTGCTAACATGAACAATATTCACTTCAGGTTTGCTACAGTACAGACAAGGTGTGCTTTCATCAAAATGTCCATGCATTTAAGACAAATTATGGTAATCTTAGATATTGGTCTTATGTATTTCTATGTAGCTTTTGGGTTTTTTTATGGCCTTTATTTGACAGGCCAGCTTGAAGAGAGGAAAGGGGAAAGAGGAGGGAGGACGACATACAGCAAAGGACCATGGATTCGAACCCGGGGCGCTGCCAAGGACTCAGCCTACATGGGCACACTCTACTGGGTGAGCTAGAGGTCGCCCTATGTAGCTTTTTTAGTAGCACATCTAGAGTCTGAATGCCAAATGGGAATTTTTTTAGGGCAAGGAATCTAAAAGTCAACTTTTCAATTCTATAATGTTCAATGTGAAAACACTTTTGCATTTGTGTTATACATAAAAGGGCTAGTGTGCTAAATGCTAAGTGACATGTTTTATGGATATTTCATATTATATTCAATGCATAATAATAATAACATTAGAGCAACTGATAAACTGTACAATTAACCCAAATAGTGTACGCAATACCTACAGAAAGTAGGAAGAGTAGAAAGTTTGAAAGATTATATTCTGTAAATATTTCATTAGAGATTAGTTTTTCTGTTATTTTTTAGGAACTTTTAATACGATTCTCTGTATTATGTATTTTATTTATTTATTAACAAACATTTTGTCAGTGTTTTCTTCTCCCTGACACTTGGCCCTTGTTCTATTAGCTCTTTAGTAGTTTTAACTGCATACTTTTTTTAATGCAGGTAGATAAAGGCCAACTTTTTTTAAGTTGTCTTATAGCCTTAAAATCAAGAAGGCCTCGCAACCCCCGTGAAGCTTTGCATTCCAATTTTAACTTGATTTCTCACATTGATATGGCGTTCCAAAACAGTTTTCATTTGTTAGAATAAAATCAATCAGGGGTTATGGCTATACCAGCAGTTTGTGTAAAAGTCCCCAGATGTTGTCTGGCGCATGGCTGGCTAAATGAAGAATGAGGTGGGACCATGGATGTATGGGTGGGACCAGTCAGGCATTTGCCTTACAGTCCACACTCAGGGGTTAAATGACCACTTTCACATGAAGTGCCACAATATTCGGGATTTGTACATTTAATAGTATTTTTGAATTCATTTTTGAATTTCATTCATATGCATCCAATATATATAATGTAAGCACTGGACGTGTTTTGGTGTAGGCTAAGTGTATCTCACTCATCAGAAAATGTATTTATTGGCATTTCCTGTGGCACATAAACAAAATGACGTCATCTCCAAATTGCTAAAATAACATTATTTTTTCTTTAAAAAATGTGTGCTATCGCCATGTTTGAGTAGCTCAGTTTGCACAAACCCTGGCGGTTTGTCGCCACCAAGTGAAATGTCTCTGCTGTCTTTGCCATAAATCCAACTGCCTGTGATGCTCGCGTGCACGTGCGCGCGCCTGTAATCAAAACGAACCTGTCCAGTGATCATGAATGTTACACATGTTTGAACCGAGGCCCATACGCTCCCATCTTCGGGCGTACAGAAATTTCGAGAATACCGAAACATGGCGCGCCGTGCGTGCGTGGGGGCAACCCCGTCTCAGCCTCCATCTGATGGCAGCATCAGGCAGTCCCGTGAAACATTTGCGTGGGAGTTCCCTCCACCGCCATGTCGGGGGTGCATTGCTCTCTCTCTCTCTCTCTCTCTCTCTCTCTCTCTCTCTGTTCATCCTCCCCCACATTAACAGCTTAGCACAGCAGCAGCAGCTCCTACTGTACAGCATCCAGCATCCAGCATCCATCCCTGCCTGGGGAGCAGCAGTCCTACCCGGCGCAGCACCGACGCACGGAGGGGGCGCATCACCTAAGTGATGCCACAGCATCAGTCGCATTTCGACAACAAATACTGAGAGTAGACTCTAAAAGGAGGGAGAGAAAACAGCTTCAGCCTCGAAGACAGCAACTGCCCATGAAGATGTCTAACGCTGACATCGTCTTAAACGCCACCGATCGGATGGTGAAATGTAAGTTAGCCTACATTTTGCATTAGGCTATGGCTGTAGAAAGATATTACATAACATCTCCTGCATTTAGCTCCTCGTGGTTTGGCAGAATATGGCCTTTATTTTCATGTCGTGCATTAATGGTGTATGCGGCCATCAAGTTGTGTTCACGGTGATGATAGTGAGCTGCTGGAGCTTTGATGTTGATAAACAATCCGGTTTTCTTTGCTGCACAGCCCCCGCGAAGATTGGGCATAAAGCTTAGAAACAGCAGTGCAGCGGGGAAATATGGATTTTATTGCACACATTTATGTATATTGTAATCTTTGCTGTCACGATGTGACTGCCTATGTTGGCTTTAGCTCGGTATAGGCATAAGAGGAGAGATGGAAAAACAGCTGAATTACCGAGCTTGTGGTAGAAGCTGGGGCAGTGATGCAGCAGGATTTCACAGGCTTTGACAGGGCCAGTGGAAGAGGAAGAGGGCATGTAATTGACATTTAATGGGGATATATTTTACCGGGAATGAGTCATGTTTTAATTTGTTGAGAAAAGGAGTATATGGGATCCCAAAAGCTGCATCAGTAGATGTTGAGAAGGATGACTTGGACAACTTGGATCAATGGAGGATGATGAAGTGCTCACAGTTGTGCCATAACTCATTTGATCAATGCTCATTTTGACAATGGATCAGCTCACAATCACCACTGTGCCTGAATATATTCACATTCTGTAGACTATATTGTCGTTCATAATGGCCGAGTGGCTCAGTCAGCATTAACAACTGTGTCCTTTAGGCTACAGAGTTGTGGAAACATAGAATAATCTGCACTATGAGATACACTTATGTGACAACAAATGCAGGCAAAATGAATGTCCTGTAAGCATTTAACTGTTACAATTGAAAAACTAACTTTAGGAATTATACTTTCAGGTCTGGACACTCAAAAAAGGAACTATATTGTGAATCAGCAGTTCTTCCCGAGGGACCCTAACAATCTTATGTTCAAACTCATTTTTAATGGAAATAACACACTGGGCATCCTAAATTCTGAAACACACTATACTGCTGACAAATTTTATTATATTTGCCATGTTAGCAGATGATACACTTCATTGTTTTGCCAGGACATTCTCTCCAAACAGTGCATCTAGCCACACTATCATTTGTCACAATGTCACAATATGTCTATAGGAAGAGAAAGAAGTTGATAAAATGACATTAGTGGTTGTTGTTTTGAGCAAGACCTCAGAACCAAGATATAACTGTTGTTGTTTTTTTGGCAAAGCTTTACTGACATCCAGGCATTCAAAAATATGTCAAACAAAAGGTTTATATCAGCAAACGCTGCACAGACAAAAATTCTGACTCAGACTTTTGCTTTTGTAACATGGTCATGTAACATTTAGCATTTTCGTACACAGTTCTAAACACTCAAAGCATATTTTTCTGGTTCAGTAAAATAATATGCATTTGTTTAATTTTTGCTATTCTCGTAGCCTTAGGTCATTTAAAAACCTTTCTCAATAGCTTCACCTGTCTTCAAATCCCCATTCATTTGCTCTTTTGGACAATTGAAAATGGATAATTTCTCCGCACATGAATGTTCCTTGTCACTTCTATCCGCTCTACTATTCTTGTATTCCACTTTGAAAAAGTAGTAAAACCCAAGTTTTTTATAATCCCCAAAAGGCTGAAAAGTTAAAAAAAACTAGATGCAAGAAAATGAATCATGCATCCTTCAGGTGATCAAAGGCAGTTATCAAGACAATGGCGATTTTGATAAGTCAAGACTGACATTTCTGACAGTTATTGTATGTCGTATGTTGAAAACTTCCGAGCACTGATTCTTCAAGGTACTACTACAAGTTATTTTTAACTCTGTATAGATTTAGAACTTAAACCACAGCAAGTTTCTTAGCGCTTCTCTTTTATCTTACATGTTTTAACCTGACAGGATATATCTTAAAGGTCCCATGACATGGTGCTCTTTGGATGCTTTTATATAGGCCTTAGTGTCCCCTAATACTGTATCTGAAGTCTCTTTCCCGAAATTCAGCCTTGGTGCAGAATTACAGCCACTAGAGCCAGTCCCACAATGAGCTTTACTTAGGATGTGTCATTTCTGTGTCTGTAGCTATTGAGGAGGAGAGAGGGGGGGGCAAGGTGGAGGGTGGGGGTATGGCCTTGACCAACTGCCACTTTGCTCGTTTGAAAGCCATGATGTCTCTCTCTCTCATGGGTGGGCCAAATTATCTGGGCGGGCAAAGCAGAGAAAGGGGAGGTAACCTTGCTCCTTATGACCTCATAAAGGGAAGATTCCAGATTGGCCCATTTGAGCTTTCATTTTCTCAAAGGCAGAGCAGGATACCCAGGGTTCGGTTTACACCTATCGCCATTTCTAGCCACTGGGGGACCATAGGCAGGCTGGGGGAACACATATTAATGTTAAAAAACCTCATAAAGTGAAATTTTCATGCCATGGGACCTTTAAGAGATACAGTAAGTGCTGGTCTGTGCAGTTTGTTTTCCACGGCACTGTCACCGCCGTGCTGTGGGCATTGAGAGGCATATTCAGGTCAGTTATTTCAGGGAATGGGGCCTTTAGTACACCTGTGAACTATCTTACTTTATTATAGCACTGTAGAAAATAATTTTCTTCATGTCACAGTCACTGTATCTTAAAGAAATGCAGTATGTGAATTTGTAACTGTTTTTTCATTGTCTGAAGCTATAAAAGCAGTTTCTTTAAATAAGCAATTATGCAACAATATGAGAAGCACTGCACTGAGGCATGATATGTCAGCTTTAAACTCAACAGGCCTTGCATCAGGCTAAAACATTCACTCTAGCTTTCAGTAGCAAACATGCAAATTGGTTCACACTTATGTTGATAATAGTTTATCAATGGTTACGATGGCGCAATAGTTGGGTTTAGCAGAACAGGTCTGCTTCGATCTAAACATTTAACATTGGTCGGGAGGTACATAACCCTTCAAACATCTGCATAAAGCAGCTGGTGGAGCTGTAGGGGGTGGGTGGAAAGAAAGCAACACAACATATGCTAAAAGCTTGACACTTGGGTCTGTAGACTGTATGTTAATTGGACCTCTTATAAATGCACACTGTCTAGTTAGTCCAATCAGATGAAGCCATTTCCTGACTGAACCCAAGGTTGCTCATTAGCAACATAAAATGCGCTTTCATTTTTTTCGAGCTTGCAGTATGGAGATACCATTCCTAGGAAAATGTGTTTTGGCATAAAAAAGTGTACATTACAGGCTCATATTCATCAATGTGATCGGAAAAAATTGATGTGTGTCTACCGCATGAGCATTTCCAACAGCATCTCTGTGAATCTCTAATGCAAATTGCAGTTTTCCGTGGGGGCACTGGCTGTACTCCAACAGTCAGCTGCTGCTGCTGCTGCTGTTGCCCAGCAACATACTGTATTTCGTAGTTCAACTCTGCTCTGGTGCTGAGCAGAAGTCAGCTTTTCATCTCATCTCATCTCACCATACATCTATTTCAGTGGACTTGTACATTTGAGTCTACATATGTATGTGTCTGCAAAATGCATTGTTGAAGATCATTTGTCTAGTATCTGGGTTGCTTTTTGGATTGTTTTGTTATTAGTGGGCTTAATCCTTTGTTGCTCCATTCTGCATAAAGAAGCTAAGTGTTATGTCCTTTTCAAAGCATCTGGATGTGGCTCTATTTCAGTTCATGTTACTGGTAAAAAAGTGCCAGCAGTTTGAATAAAAAGTATAATCAGTTCATGTTGAATTAAGTTTCTGCATTTTACATTCATGTAATGTCAATTACAGTACATATAGCAATACATTTTGGCCTTCCAGTTCTGACTGTTTTAAGATACTTATTTTAGGCAGTGTTTTTATAGCTCACTGGCTCATCTACTTCCTCTCAATTTAAGGTAATTCATCACTGCATTTGAGATGTATTTTGCCAAGTTGTATCGCCATGCTGTCAGGCAGCCAAACATTGCCATTAACCTAACTAAAACTTGAATGGTGACAGTGCTGAGTTGATACTAGCTGGTGGTAAAGTGTCAAAGCACACATCGCCATCACAGATACACACTGCACACCGTGAACATTCTTTATACACTTGCTGGGGTCCGCCTCATTATCCCAGGAGCAGCGACTTTGAGGAGATTTCTCTAGTCAAGCATTCATTATTAAAGAGCATGTTGATCATGTTCGGTTTAAGCCTGAGCTTTGAGACTCTTCCTTTGTCTTCTCTTCATTTGGCACTGCTGAGTGGCCCTGTTTGCTATGCACTGCACAAATCTTGCAAGCATACCATTAGCCTACTCCTGAATATACTGCTGCTGATGTCTTGTTTCATGTGTACATAATATGTGCAGGGATGTACTAGTAAAGTACTAGAATATTTTACTAAAACTACTCAAATTAAAGTAAAAAGTCAGAGTAAACATTTCTGAGTTACGTTTTAAAAGGGGAGGGGGTGGTATAAGATGACGATAATGTTATATGATAGAACTATTAAATTAAAGACCACCTTTAGGCTACAAAATAAAGTGCATTAACATGCACAATATTGTCTCACAGTAGGGAAACAACCTCATGCCACCAAGCCCTTATATCTAAACAATAAATTCCTTACAGACAGAAATTTGCATCCTATGCATAGAACTCATTATCAATTTTAAATATACAACCACCTTTCTCAGTATAGCCTTAAAAGAGTTAACCAGAAAAGAGGACAAAATATCAGACAATTACACAAAAATGACCAACAATAAATAAAAAGAGCTATGGACACTGCGGCGGTTGCAACAAGCATTATAAGGCTTAATAGGATATTAAGTAACCTGCCACTTTAATAACAGAATAAAGCTTCAGCAAGGCAGCCAACACAGAGATGTAAACACAATATATTACAAAGTGCAACACACACAACAACACGTTTCTAGGCAACGCAGTGGTTGTTGACGTCCTCCTCTGAAGTGTTGTTGTTGTACCCTACTCACCTGGCTGAACATCATTCTGCAAGTCTTGTGCACTGCAAAGTCCTCCTCAATTTGCTCTCGGTGAAACTTCTCTGCTTGGTCATTCTCAAAGCATAATATTACAAGTCCACTCAGCGTCTCTGGTCCCATTGTGCTTCTCAAATTCAAAATGTTTTGATCTAAAGCAGTCACAGCTTTGACGGGGATTATTGTCACAAACAGCAGAAAGGCCTCAAACACCTAAATGAAGGTAAGAATTCCTAAGCAAATATAGAAGTCACCGCTGGAGGATCCACCATAAGTATTTTAGCATTTAGCATTTTAAGGTAGTCCCAGAATGCACCTGTTGGAAACACAACATATTCGTTTTATTTAGGCCACTTAGCGTGCTCGCTGGATGGTAAATCGGTATTTAAGGAAGATGCAACCTTTTTTTTAACTAAGCCGAGGTACAATAATGCTAACCTTAACCATAATCAATAATGATGTCATCCTTTGTTTTATTTCAATTTGGTGCATTTTTGTACTGTTTACTAACTGCAAACCCTGGCCTAGGTGCGACCACACCCCCCACGCACCCTTGACACTTGACTAGTGAATGTTTCAACATGTATGTTTACAGAGTGTCAGCTGACTACTGAGCATCTTCTGCTCTGCTGCAGCTGCTGATTTGGCACCATTCTTTTGTTCCTTTTCTCACACAGTTTATCGTGTGTGTGTTTGTGTGTGTGTGTGTGTGTGTGTGTGTGTCTTCTTATTCTAATGAATTTTGAAACTGGACTTTATGTGACTTATTTTTCCTTTCATCTGAATTATTTATAATTAGAAAGAGTTTTCTGTGTTAAGCCAGATGATCTGTAGATTAATGCCAATACATGGTCCTTCAAAGCTTGTAGTCACAGTACACAGAGATCAGCACCAGATCTAATAAATAACCTTTTCTGCCACTGAAGTAATGATCTGTGGTTGGATTTCACAGTTTCACAGGCAGTCTGTCGGGAAGGTAGCTGGTGCATTTTAATGGCCACGGGCTTTAGCAATCCAGGGAGAGTGCTGGATGAATAGAGTGCTTAGATGTTAGCTGAGTTTTATCCAGCACTCAGAAAATACTTAGCAAGTAACCACACATCTGTACTGGAATAACTGTTAGTAGCTGACAGTTTGTTGTGCGTCAATTCCAGTTACTGATCCAGCTGCTGTTTATATACAATTTAAATTTATATTTTAAGTAAGGTATGTTGTATTTAATTGTTTTCTTTACAAATAGATATTATTGACATAAAATAATATAAGAATTGACATGCAACACATGTAAAACACACTGCACAAATAACTGCGGAGTGATTAGCATCTCTGACCCACCATTTTAAAAAAAATAACTAATTTGTACATATAATCATCTGTAAGGAATAATAGTGTTTGACATATATTTCTGAATAAATTAAGGTATTCCTGCTAATATAAATTTGCAAATGGCTTCTCATACTTTATGCATATTAAGCAAAGCCATGTTTATGATAAAGGTTTTCATGCCAAAGACGTTTACTGTAAGTCAACAGAGATGGATGCAGCAGCAGCACAATAATGCCTGCAGGCAAAACATAGATGTGGTTTTCTCAAATAGAATTTCTGCATGAATTCCTTGATATGTTGTCTGTATCATTCCGGAGTGGTTTTTGCCATTATTCTTTCACATCAGTGCAAAACAACTATAATCAAGAATTGTATTCTTGATGGCATTAACAGCCATAGTTACCGTGATGTCCCCTCTGTTTAAATGTCACCATGTGCCTGTGCTCTGTCCTCAGCTGTCCCCTTCCCCCTGAGCCACCGCCTTACAATTAAGGAAGTGTTTGACTGCGAAGGGAAACCTCGTGTGGATCTCCTGAAGGCCCACCTCACCAAGGAGGGCCGTGTAGAAGAAGCTGTGGCACTTCGAATCGTCAGCGAGGGAGCAGCTATCCTGCGTCAGGAGAAAACTATACTGGACATTGAGGCACCAGTCACAGGTATTAACCCTATTACCAATATTTACCTGGCGCATCCGGGTGACGTAGCAGCGACAGTGGCATCAATGGGTTGCTGTGCTTTGGTGGCCGTCATGTTGAATGTAAACAAAAAGCTGCTCTGCCGTCGCTGCGCTATTGTCATCGTGTAAAGTCCACCTCAACGGTTGTGATTGGTGCCTCGATTTGGAAAAATTGGAAATGGTTATGAATGGGCTCTTGGCCAGACTGACTTGTGGAGCAAATCTCAAATTTGCCGAAAGTTCGTCAGGGTTTTCCCAGGCTAGGACTTTTATGCTAATGTAACTGACCATCTTAGAACATATAAACGTCAATATAAACTTAACACACCCAAATACATATCTATATTTCTACCAGTCTACTCACATTTATGAACGCACACATGGATGGACGACTCACAGACTAAAGCTAATACAATTTACAATATCTACGATGTATTCCTCTTAACCACTTTAACTGCTAACACCATAAACGCGTGTCAGCACGTTTATGTTTATTCTACAAATACATATATACATTATATACTATACTATAAAAAATTCACACCTAGCTAATATTAATGCAGCCTAATACAGCAGCCCTTATATGTATTCTACAAATATATATATATATATATATATATATATATATATATATATATATATATATATATATATATATACAGTATATATTATCTAAGGAAAACAAATTCACACCTAGCTAATATTAATGCAGCCTAATACAGCAGCCCTGTAATAAGTAATCTAATTTCTGATGTTTTTAATGTTCAGTTTGTTGTTTCGGAGAGGTGTTGATTCAACTCACAGGTCATTTTGAAGGCTGTGGTTTGTGGTGCTGTTGAATTGTATTGCATTATACTGAAAGGCGTTTCTGATATTTTCTCCACCCCATTTATATCAATGAGGATATAGAGTCTGGTCTGTGGTTGTGTGACCTTGCCTTACTGTTTGTCTGTTTGTTTTTTATGTTTGGACAATTGATAGAGACATACAGGAAACAAGTGAAGAGTATGACATAGACACAGACTAGACCTGAATAGAACTGGGGACATTGCGGTTATCAGCAAAATTCAGCATGTAGCACTGGTTGAAAAAAGTTTAGCAGCTACCTTGATACTGAAGTAGTCCCCAAGAGTGATATTTCAAAGATTTTTTTTTCAGAAGTGAATATTCAGAATGTTCAGAGACACGTCTCCAAATTAATGTTTGTGTTGCTCCATGTCTGCTGGATGTGTAAGAAGGTAATTGTTTGCCAACACTTTAGTCAGACTTTGATTGTGTCTCAAATCATGCACTTTTGTACTATCTACTTTTGCTACTTGCTATTATGAGTATATAGTGTAGGGCTGTCCTCGACTAAAGAAATTCTTAGTCGACTAACACTTATATGATTTTGTCGATTAATCGATTAGTTGATGTAATCGACAGAGCTGTGCTCTTTGAGAGATGATTAAGACTAGAAAAGCACAATATAAATGTAGTTAATTAACCATCTGTAAAACTGAGTTTCTCCACAATTAATCCTGCAAAAGCACCACTTTAAATCTTGTGTTTACCAGAAATGTGCTCATAAGTTTCTTGGAAATGAGTAATTAAGCATGAATAAGCATAAAAAATGCGTCATCAACTAAAGAAATCTTAGTCGACTAAGACCAAAACGACCGATTAGTCGACTAATCGACTAAGAGGTGGCAGCCCTAATATAGTGCGTGCACACTAACAAAGTATGGCCAAATGGAGTGTACTACGAGTACCTGGATGCTGCACTCAAAACATTGAGTGTGGAATGCTGGACACTACTCTCCCTCAACGGTCACCGTCTTTGCTATGTAGCAGAAGCTACGGCACCACCAACATATTTTTTAACTTGTGAATATGGCATGCAAGAAAGCTGCAGCGTTTACAATTGAAACGGCGAAAACCGAACTATACAAATGTAATTAATACTTGTGTTCTTTTCAAGAAGTCACCACTATTTTGTAGTCATATAGTGAGTAAACAAGCCGGTATATATTTTGTCTGGCAACAATAGGTGATATAATAGGTAATATAATGCTCCGCCTGGCTGCAATTTACCATTAAAGAGAAGAAGAAGAAGAAGAAGAAGAAGAAGAAGAGTGATTTCCAGTCATTGCATAACGGCCATGCGTGATTTGAGACAACACTACCATGTCAAAATGTACACACTACACAAGTGAGTACATAGTGTACACAGTGTACTCACAAAAGTATCCAAATTGATACAAAACCTTGTGGGTTTGTTAGCTTGTTGTGGAGTTTGTTTGCTCCTAAGTGGCCAACAAATCAAGTACTGCAGCTTTAAAATAATAGTTTAGTTTTCTACGTTGAATTTGCAGCTGACTTTATTGGACTAATGTGACCCTTTAATCTGTGAGTAAATGCTCTTTATTATTACAAAATGTTGACTTTTGTGTAACAAGGTGGGACAGTAAAGCCCTGCTTAGAGAAAAGTCATGGTCATGTGTATAATTGCTTTGTATCATTTACCTTAATAAGTGAGTCTACAGCCATGCTTGCAGCAATGATAATGTTAACATGATGACGTAAAACAGGTATGATTATAATATTTACCATCTCAATTTAGCGTGTTGCATGCTAACATTTGCTAATTAGCACTAACCAAAGGTGGAGCAGGTGAAGGTAAAGATAATGTTCTTAGTTTTGCAGGTATTTGGTCATAAACTAAAGTATTAGACAACTTAAAATGTTGACCTGATGGTGGCACTAGATGAAAAAGTTAGGGTATAGTCAGGATAAAATACAATTTATCCTAAGGGGGAAATGAATGCCTGAACCAAATGATGCTTTTGTTTGTACCTGTAGTACAAAAATAAACAGGGCACCTGACTGGAGCACAAGCAAAGATGAAATCACATAAGAGATACTGTATCCATATGAATGTAAGTTCTTACAGCAGGAAACTGTCACTTTCAGGTAGAATCATCATTATCTTGTCATATAAGTGAAATAGACCAACAGCATTTCAGTATACTGAATCTCTTATACTGAATCTCTCATTATAAGTCCTCTCATCAAACACTAAATCACTGGTTCCTTTTTGGGTGAGGCTTTTCAAGTAGAGTGTACTACTGTGGTGCTTTGACTCCGAGGAGAGCATTATTGGGTCTTTCTTTTTAAGTTAACTAAAGAAACCACATTCTGGCTAATCCTGCTCAACACTTGTGTAACTTAGTAAAAGACCCAGTTTTATTTTAGTGAACCAGCAACATAAACATAAATCAAGGTAAAAGGTAAGTAAAAAGAAAAATATGAATTAAAATTATGAATGAAGATTCTGCACTGTTATCCCAAATTAGTTGCCTTTACTAGAAATTTGCGTGGAAACCCGTTACCTTAAAGTTTTTACACAAGGTGAAACTTAACAGGTCAAGTTGTATTAACACAGAGCGGTTAGTTGATGCACTAGACAAATCAAGTTTACATTAGTAGTCATTACTAAAAATCATTAGTAAACATACATTATTTTTTTCTGGAGCCATGTTGTCTAAAATAAGCATGTTAAAGCTTTAGTGTGTAAATTTTTTATATTAATAAACGTCCGTTACATTCAAGCTATTGCCAAATGAGTTGCTACAAAGCTAATTAAGACCTCAGCTCAACAAAACTCTCTCTGTATTTCTCAGTATGTCTATGTTCAGAAACTGGTGTCGTCTGGCAACTTTTGCGCTCAGAAAACCGAGTGAAGATAATGACCTCTTCTGAAGAGTCCATCATGTTTTTTTAATCCTCTGTGTCCTCCTTGGCTACTAGCAGCTGCGTGGAGGAGGGGTGATGCGCGATCACAGAAGGCTTGTACCATGTGGATGCGCCGACAGTTTTGTTCTCATTACTTAGAATTTCTCATGGGGGAGACCAAAACTACACACTATAGCTTTAAACATGCAAAGAAACATAACAATTAAAAACCTTAGGCTCATTAAGTCATCACTAACTAAGGAATATATAACTATTGTTTTTCCTTTATGACAGCCTGATTTTAAAAACAATGTATCCAATTCATTTGTTCCATTAAATAAAAGGACACAATATGGAAGAACTATTGTAGTTTTTCACTGCAATGTCTTGAATAGACAATTCCACTCAAGATACAAGTTACAATCTGTATATAATCTCTACCATGTCTCACTGCCCAGACCTCATCAGCCCCCATCTGGGTCTCAGTCATGGTGCAACAATAAATGTAGCTAAACATGAACACTAAATCAAACATACAAAACTAAAACCCAGATAACATAAATGAACACCCAAAACATTAACAGAACCTTATTAAAACACACTTTAAATAGGACAAAAACATTCAGAACATTCTTTTACCCATGAGCCTTTGCTTCGCTTTAGCGCAGAACAGTTAAAATGATTCCGCCCCTCCCATACAGAAACGTAAAGCCTCTGAACACCCACACAGGTGTTTTCAGATATTCTGGCTGATGTGACTCTGCTCAGGTTGAAGGTGGGCCTGAGCTTTGATGGGAACTTCAAAGATAAATTCTTTCTACCAATAAGAATTATACAGCTGTCATTTGTCCCACCCTAACAGGTGCAACAGCACTAACAGGGGACTCATGAAGATGTCACTCAATCAGTCTAACCACACCCACACAGTCCTGGGAAGAGGCCCAATCAGCCACATTAACTGAAAACACCTGTATGGGTGTTCAGGGCCTTTAACATCCTTAGTTATCTCTGTTTTTTATGACCTGTGCCTTGCTCAGTGTGTTTTAGTTATGTTCTTAAACCAGACACAAAATAATTCTATCCCGAGTATTTAAAAACTTTAAAAACAAAAATACATATTTAGCCAATACTAAGCTAATGAATTGAGAAAATTGGCAAACTAAAAGGTGCTAGTAGGTATTGGTATAAAATGTTAATAAATTTTTTTTTTTATACCGAGTGAAATGCTTATCTATTTGAGTGTCAAAAACTCAAATTGATTTTATTCAAATTGAAGCTTTGTCAATTTTAGGTTGCACACTTTTATGGCTGCTTGTGTTTCAGCAACATTTAGGCTTACACGCTTCTTTTGTTAAATTAATGAAAGAGTTTCATTGGGGTGTCCTGTGGTAAAAGTAAGAAGAAAAAAAACTGGGTTGTCCTGGCAGTGGTTGGACTTTATACAATGTAGCCACGATGTTCCATGGTTTGATTCCAACATGGACTTTTGGTGAATGTCGAAACTCTTTCCCTCCCATGTTTATTGGCTGTCGGTCTCACTGTTGCTAATCAAGAAATCTTAAAAAAGAATTCAAAATATATACAATCCTGGCCATTTTGCTCAAATCAAAGTAACATATTTCTATTCTTTGATACATTCATGAAATTCCCATAAATACTTTGCACTGTGGACATTTGATTTTGGTGCATTATGAGGCCACAATCATATGTTCTGTTTATTTTTATCATGTCATTCAGCTTCACCCAAAACTGTGTGATATTAAATATACATGTAATTAGCTTCCCATCAGCTTAATTGTCTTGATTGAAAGCAAGTACAGTGTTTAGCTAAAAGAAAGGTGATAAATGGATGAAATGCACATTGACCTGAAGAGACGTCTCAGGCTTCTCATCTTGACTGGTATCGGGAAAATGAAGGCTATATGTATTAAGCATGAAATATGGATGATGAACTGAGTATTGTGTACGGGCATTTGTGAGTGTAGAGGTCTGTTTCATGTCTTTGTGAGCTTGAGTTGTGTTTGAATGTCTCTGCAGCTGTGTGTGTGTGTGTGTGTGTGTGTGTGTGTGTGTGTAGTCATATATTATGAAGAATTTATGCACTTGTGAATCTTTACTTGCATGGATGTGTTCCATGGGTGTTTGCGTGTGTGTGTGTGTGTGTGTGTGTGTGTGTGTGTGTGTGTGTGTGTGTTTGTGTGTGTGTGCGTGTGTGTGTGTGCGCATGTGTGTTTGATTGCTTTAGTCACACAAGCAGTCTCCCACTCACATTGCTCTAAGCTTTGAGTGGGCGAAGGCCACTGTGGAGCTGATAGGGGAGACAGAAAAGAGAGAGGAGATGGAGGATGAGTAGGAGAGAAGGAGACAGAGGAAGATGATAATGAAAAATTGAAGGCAGTAAGGAAATGAGATGTAGTTTGCACTCCAGGGCCATGGTGTTCACTGCGAAAAAAGTATGTATCTCCCCTGCGGGCTTGAGCTTTTTCTACCTCTTTGAGGTGAGAGCTTCTCAGTTCTCTGTGGAGGACAAAGGCCTTTCAGCCAAAGACCGTAGCAATATCTCAATAAGATGAGGACAAGAAATATTCATACCATTATATTCCTCTTTAGATGTTTTAATACTGGCAGTGTGGCTGTAATTGTAGATTAAATATATATTCTTGCTGTAGGAATATGAATATGCAGGAATATTATTTTCATAGTCTTTTCTGTTGCTCTGCTGACTGTTAAAAGTGAAGTCCATCTTGGTCCTACTTGACACAATGTATAGACATATTGGAGGGGCCAAAGACTCAGCAGATAATAGAATAACAAATGCTTTTCTTAATAGTGACAATGTTACCTTCTCCATTAAAGGAGTTGTGAAGTGTGTTGGGGCAGGGTTAGCCTGTTATTACAATAATCCAGAGTAATAATGAAGAAATGTTGACATGCAAATAGCTGTAACGTGTTTAAACTAGCATACAATATGCTCTTTTTTATTGTGTATAACATATGTAGCTTTTGTTATTTATGGCATGCGTTTATGGTTACATAACATCTACAATTCACTGGACATTGTACTTGATTGTAAGTTTACTACTTTGATATCCTGATAGTAGCAACAGCAGTTATGATCACAATATGTCACCTTTAAACAATATAAATTAACTGACTGTTGAGATACAGATATTAACACAAACATCTCCATGTAGTTGCACTGCCTGCCCACCTGTCTATTTATAAAGCTAACCTGTGAGCATGAGAAGAAGATAGACACCTCTGATAGAAAGTGATACCTCTGATACTACTCTGTACTGCCATGCCATCCTGCCAGAATATTCTCTACTGTCTCTTTTGTTTTCTGTCTTCGAACCAATAGATAAAAGAAATGGATCTCTGGCTCTCCTTACAAATGCAGGCGCCTTTTATTGGAAGAAAAACATTGTTGATTTTTAGCTTCATAACAATACAACTGTATCCAATTATTTGTGAGTGTGTTTCATAAGCTACAAGAGGTTTGAGAGTTGTATCAACCCATAGTGAGGCTATTGTAATTGTTTCACTGAATGGAATAGGTCAAAATAGCCAAATGATACTACAGACCTGTGCTGAACATGAGAAATGTGTTGGGGGTTTTTTCCGCCATCACACATGCAAAAAACAAGAAGATGGATGTGCACACTTACATGCAAAACACCGAGATGCAGACAAAGATGGTGAATCAAATTCTTTGATTCCGTAACGTTTGCTGTCCTTTCGTTGTTTTCCAGTCTGTGGTGACATCCATGGGCAATTCTTTGATCTGATGAAGCTGTTTGAAGTGGGAGGATCACCAGCCACAACACGGTACCTGTTCCTTGGGGACTACGTGGACCGTGGCTACTTCAGTATTGAGGTAAAACCATCAGAATATCATTAAGTATGTCATGGGGGAAATAAACTGCAGAAAGCTTTATATACTATCACTATAACATAAGTTATACAGCTTGTTGCATGGAATAATACTTTGTTCATGTGTGTGTTTTGACAGTGTGTTTTATACCTCTGGTCGCTGAAAATCCTCTATCCAAAGACACTATTTTTACTTCGTGGAAATCATGAATGTAGACATTTGACAGAGTATTTCACCTTCAAACAAGAATGTGAGTACATATAAGTGTTTATCATATTGTTTTTTATTGTTTATATATCTTTCTCTCTGTGTCTTGCTAATTTCATGTGTAGCCTGGAGCACTTTTGGTAATGCACCTTTCTGTTGACTGTCAAGTTAATTCTGTATGATGGCACAAAAAAAGTTGAATGGATTTGTCTGTGAACAATTGAAAATTTAGATCTAGCAAAATGCATCTACTTTCTCCTTACTGTACTAGTTTTGTAATTTTGTGTAGTTCTATAAAGATGTCTCACAAGAACAAACCAACATGCAATATTTAATTTTATGTGCAAACATATTTGTCCAGTAAAACTGTTTCTGATTCTTTTGATGTACATATTGTGTTATATCTGAGAGAATTGATGCCGCTGATTACACGTCTGTCTTCTGTCAGGTAAAATCAAGTACTCAGAGCAGGTGTACGACTCGTGTATGGATGCATTTGACTGCCTTCCCCTGGCTGCACTCATGAACCAACAGTTTCTGTGTGTCCATGGTGGGCTCTCACCTGAAATACACACCTTAGATGACATTAAAAAGGTAACAACATACTGCCACCAAGCCTTACTGTACGTTGGTTGTTTTAAAAAAAAGTTGTTAAAACTGGCATTTCTGCTTTTTTATGTTAAGTTGGATCGGTTCAAGGAGCCGCCGGCTTTTGGGCCCATGTGTGACCTGCTATGGTCTGATCCTCTGGAGGATTTTGGCAATGAGAAAACCCAGGAATATTTCAGCCACAACACAGTGCGAGGCTGCTCTTACTTCTACAGGTGAGCAGTTTCTTTTTCTACTTCTTTCCTGCAGCAACTTCAGTCATTCTGGATTATAATAACTTTATAACACTGTTATTGTCCATACTTAGATACTTAACTGCATTAAAATCCAAATTTACTAAATGATACATTGCAGAGTTGCTTTAATGCATTCAGTGGTCTGAAATTTTGTGTTTATGCCATCTTGCATTGCGAGCAATCACCCACATCAAGTGCCTATCATACACTGCACTGATCCCATTAGCTTGACCCATGTGGCTCGTTACAGGTCTAGTAGTAGTAGGAAAATAAATGAAAGCTTGCTACTCACACTGTGTATACTTTAACAATAAATGCTCATATATACGGTAAGCTAAAAAAAATGAATCCTGTATTGGTTGATCATGAACTAGGTGGTTTCTTCTTCACACCTCTTCTGCTTCATTAAGCTGTGTATTTAAGAGAAAGGAGAAGATAGGGGAACGGGAATGACATGCATTACAGTAAAAGGTCTCGATGAGATCTAATTTAATCCTTCAAGAGAATTGCTGGAGTACAGGGTGAAATGTGGCTGTTACACAGAAGCCTCGCAACCAAAACTCTTAATATCAAAAATAGATGTTAAGATTAGAAATTATTAATAGATATCAAACATGTTTTGCTACCTGAGCAAAACCACAAAGAACAAAACAAACAATAGACACACACTTAACCCTGCATAATGGGATAGCATGGGAAAGGAGGATGTGATTAAACCCCTTGTTGCAGGGTTTATTTTCTAATGAATTTGTGCAATTTGCTTGTTGGTAATAAACATTTAAACTGTTACCCAACAACATCAAATACAATGGATATCACAAAACGGAATAAAATACGAAAAAGTAGTACTATTGTTAGTAGTACTAACAGCGGTTTGCAATGATTCTCTTTTCCCCCACAATGCATTGCACTACGTCACGTTGGGGAGACGACAGACGAAAGTCTATGCGAAAGCCCCGTCTCTGTTCACTGTCTATGTGCCACTGGGGTTGCAAAATATGGCTTTTGGTCTCGACCGAGTCCATGTGTCTTTATTATGTGTTACATACAAAGCTAACTGGCTATAGTTAGCCTGTATGCTAGCGGAATTAGCTAACGTTGCGTAACCAGCCAGCAACTTCGGCAATCGGTAGTAGTTTCGGTAAGCTAACCACGACAGTATTGTCGCCCACAATCAACCTCTGCTGCTAAAAGCAGTCAATCTGCAGTGATGTTTGAAATAGAGACGCTTGTGGATGTGTTAGCTGTCGTGGTTAGCTCGCCGGAACTACTGCCGAAGCTGCTGGCTGGCTACGCAACGTTAGCTAATTCCGCTAGCACAGGCTAACTATAGCCAGTTAACTTTGTGTGTAACGTAGCTAACAAAAACCCACCCATCTCGTAGGAGCGAAGCTTAACATTTCTTTCAATACAATTATGGTACAAAAGGAGCACTAACGCCACATGTCTTATGTTGACAACGTGGACGCAGATATAGGAAACAATGAAGGCAGTCGTAATATTTACCTAGCCGTCTAGGCTAACGCTGTTGCGCTAACGTTAGCAAAACGTCGGCGTAGCTTTAGCTAGCTGTCTAAACTTTTGAAAAGCCGAACAGCATCCCCATCCAAGTAATAAATGAACACTAGGCAAATATGTTGTTACTGGAGCTAGTATGGTCCATCAAAACGTGAGATATCTAATCAAAAATGTGGTTACAACGTCGGGGGATTTCACAGGTAGGACTGACTGGCAAGTTAGCCCATAGCTAGCATGATGCCTTCTATTTCTAGATCTAGCTAGATTACCAGTACTTATCTGAACTAGCTAACGACATGATCACTGTCACTAAATATAAAGAAAACATTGACTTTCACTCGGTGCTATTCACTGACAGTAAAAACACCTCTTCCACCTCTTCCTCCTCCCAGTCAGTCACCATAGTTCTAGTACTAGGCTGAGGCACGTCCCCCCAACGTGACGTCATCACCGAATTGCGTTAAAAAACCCACTAAACGACTAAAACGGCGAAAACTGGCCTTTAACACTATTTGGTGACATTTTTAACAATGATATACATATGTTGAGTACTTTATGTACCCATTAATCAACAGTGGTGGTTAACCTGCAACATGGGCTTTAAGAAGACTGAATGATTCAATGAATGAATAGATAAACATATCTTTAAAGCCTATAGATAGTGTGTGTGTGTGTGTGTGTGTGTGTGTGTGTGTGTGTGTGTGTGTGTGTGTGTGTGTGTGTGTGTGTGTGTATAAATAAATGGGCCACATTGCCTTGTGGTTAACAACGTTTTTTGAGAAGAGGTTATCTTTTTGACTTACAGAGCAGATTGTTACAGACAAAGGATTAGCTGGGTGAACCTGGAGTCAAATAAAAATAGAGGCAGAGAGAGAGGAGTAAAATATAATAGCGAGACAAATTGGGAACGGGTTTGTGATGCAACTATTCAAGCTCCATGAGCATGTAAAAGAAGGAGGAGCACTGTCCTAATATTGCTGGGAGATGGAAGAGAGGCTGTGGAAGTAGGTGGTGGTAGTGAGGAGAAGATAAATTATTAGCTGGCAGTTGTTGTGAGAGTTTTCTTAATGAAGTTTCAGAACAATACAGACCCCTCTGCGTGGGAGCTGCAGTTCTGCTCATATCACGAAAAAGTAAAGTCAGGAAGATTTACTCCTCCACCAAAGACAAAATGACTGACAGTATGTGCAGAATAATTGCAGTTCAGATTTACATTATAACACATGTAGTTCTCATTTCGGTGTGTTTGTGGGTGCACAGAAGTGTCAAAGGTGACCTTTGCTTCAACTAATATCAGAAATAGTTACACTAAAGTGCAGACGTTTCTGTTTTCATGATATATTTCCACAGATAAGATCACCTTGTTACTTTGAGTTTACAAGCACCCGTGGAGAGTATCTGACACAGAAAAATAAAAGCAGGTGATGGGTCTTAACTTCCCTTTCACTGCTGTTAAATGGTCACCGGTGAGAAACCATCTTCTAACAGTGAGAGAGGAGCTTAGTGAGGATTATTCTGTAGATGTGTGGAGGATGCTGCTATAATAGTCATCTAACTCCCCATGGCTTTGTTCTGCCTTCACTCTCAAATTTACCTCTCCATCATTATGACTCTTGCCGACTATACAGTATGTATGCAGCACAGAGAACCACATTCTCCTGGGAAATGCAAGAAAATCTCTATCTGAAATAGAAGTATGTATAAGCAGGTTAAGAAAAAAATGGTGTACATTAAAATGCAATCACATATAGTGCAGTTATTTGACTTTAAGCCAGTTATTTGACTTTAAGCTACATACTGACAATGACTGATTGTTTTCAATACATGAACTGTGCACACAAACACACATTGGGCTGCATTATGTGACTCCCTATACAGGTGTTCCATAAAATCAATACTGAGCATTTTCCTCTCAAGTAGTCATGCAATTGCTTGCTCCTTAGAGCTAAGAAGAATTTTTGTAATAGATGTAACTTATTGTAGAAGATCCCATGTGTACAGAGTTTTGAACAGTAAATGCCATGCATGCCTGCTCTTGGTTCTCCTTTGATATTAAATCAAACTTTTATGTTAACAACGACCAAATGGATGCATTGTAGAACACCGATTCCCTCTTGTCAGAATGTAAAATGTTCGTGCCCCCTCTTTTGATTAAAAAAAATCAAATCCTCCAGAATTTTAAAGAGGTTTTACAAAAAGCTTCATATATCCTTTTTATCTGGAGACAGCGACACAACTGATCCATTTCAATAATGTGATGTTGTAATGCTTTAACACAAGGGTTTGTATTAAGTCAATTGTCATATAATACTAGCTACACGTTCTGTTACATTTTGCAACCTTGTCAGAACTATACTATTATCAATATCGAAGCACCAACTAACCAAGTTTAATTTTTTGTGCAGTGATTGTAATTAGGAAAATGTGATTCTGCCCAGTGATTAGGAATATGGTTATAAACTGTTTTTATATTGGGGGATTATGAATGTGATGCCCGACAGATGGATTTTTTTTAAGGGAAAGAAAAAAAAAACTCTCAGTTTCACACTCACAACACAGCACTTCCATCTCTCTCTCTCTCTCTCTCTCTCTCTCTCTCTCTCACACTCACAGGCTCACCAACACATACTTGTGTGTTTTCACAAAGGGGAGAGAAGGAATGTGAGCCGCAGGCAAGCAATGTGTGTGTACTGTGTTCCATCGCAGTAATCAATAAATATCGTTGGAGCGGACAAAAGATAAATTAGTACATAGTGTACTGTTGGATCTTTACTTTTATGTTATTATGTGACATTTGTGCCAGTACTGTACACAAGAAACAAAAAAAAAATCTTTAACGAGTGTGATGCAAAAAAATATATTTCTAAGTTAGAAATGTATTGTACATGTGTTTTTAATAGAAAGACTTACATAACATTTTACAGTTCTATTAGGATGTACTGTCAGCCATAGTGGAAAGAGTTACAGCATATCCATGTTAGTGTGTAACACAGCTATTCCTGTAATTTATATATTGGCCACCAAGGGAATGTTAGCCATGTGTCCTAGATATACTAGGATGACACAGTTTCGCCAGGTGCTCAGGATACAGCAGTCTCCTTGTTTTTCTTCCGGCACAAACCTTTGAGCACTTAAATATTTTAAACACTTCTGAAAGTTTGATGGGTGCATCGATGGCAGTGACTGTAAGAAAAATGCCGGAAGAGAGGATTGTAGCTTAGGGAGGATGTACTGTAGGTTACTGGTCTGGAAAAAATTGTTGATGGTCACAAAACTCAACCATTATGATTGATCATTTAAAAAGAGTTGGTTTCTCAGATTCGATTATCACTGTAAATTTAATATCTGACTGTTGGTCAGACAAACCAGGAATTTGAAGACGTCACCTTGGGCCCTGGGAAATTGTGATGGACGTTTTAAATATTGTCTGACATTTTAACAGCTAAAGCGTAATAGATTAATCCAAAATAATAATAATTGGCAGATTAATTGATAACAAAAATAGTTGTTAGTTACAGCGCTGTACGAATAGGTTACTCTCAGTGTATCTCTGTTTTTTACTGCGTCAGTCTTCAAAAGGGGATTACACAATGTGGAGTCTAAGTTTGAAAATACAGTCCATGTGGATCATTGCAAACAGTAATTAGCAGATTTAGACTATAAGAAAGTTTTTAAATATCTAAATGCCTGTGCAGAAACTTGGCTTGCACCAACAACCAACAAAATCTGGGGTGTTTGCAGTGAAGTCAAGGATGTGTCTGATTTATATTTTACATTTGGTACTTTTGGCTAATGCTTTCACCAAGAGCATCTGTGAGTGCTGTCTTCATTAGTGCTTTATTCAGCAAATATTTTGTTCATTCGACTTCATTAGCAATTATCAAAGTCATTAAAGAATACATTTCTTAGAAAGATAGCTAAAACAGATTAAAAACCAATCAAGGTAATGTTTGATAGCAACATAATTTAACAGGTCTGTACTTACGACTGATGGATCTAAGGATAATCTATATATATATATATATATATATATATATATATATATATATATATATATATATATATATATTATACACACACACTGTATATCTGGAATACAGCAGCTTGAAGAAACAAAGGAATCACAAAGGACTTTTCAAAACTAAGACTGATTGAGGTGTTGCTAAATTGAGGCCATTAAAATTTGAAAAGAGCTAATTAAACTGTAATCTATAATCTTTTTTTCTAACCCAGGAGACACAGTTTGGAGGGATGATACAGTCTCTGAATGACATAACACAACCTTCTAGGTATTACATAACAACTGTGGCGAGAGCTACTAAATGGAAAGCTACATTCACACTGCAGCTGAAGTGTCCCAATTCTGATAACACGTCTCTCCTGTGTGACACAGGTCTGATGTTTTCTGGGCAGTCTTATGTTTTCATTTTTTCTTTGGAGACAAATTCAGGTCCTACATCTGCTAACCCTAATCCTAACCTTAACCCTAACCCTTGGCTGCAATCTGCCATCTCTCCAGGACCTGTACGCCTCCCGGACGCTGAGGCGGGCAGGAAAGATTGCAGCTGATCCCTCTCACCCAGACACAAACTGTTTGAACCTCTCCCCTCTGGCATGAGGCTGCGGCCCATCAGGACCAAAACCTCACACCATAAAAACAGTTTCTTCCCCTCTGCAGTCAGCCTCACAAACAAGGCCCTGTTCCCCCCCCAGCCGCTACACTTTGCACTAACCTCCATCCTGTCTATACATCTGCCCATTGCACACAGTGCTTAAACTACTTAAACAAATATTTTGTATTTATTTGTCTCTGTTTCGGTATTTATTGTTTATTCTTATTAATTTTTAATGTGTTTGTTTGTTTATATGTATGCACCCAATCACCAAGGCAAATGCCATGTAGTTCCACTATTGTGGCAATAAACTGCTTTCTGAATCTGATTCTGCTCCATATCTGCTCCATGACTATGCAACTATAGTCTGAACTGTCAGATAGGAGTTCATGTGGTTTTTATCATCTTTCCCCATGGGGCAGCTCATTGTCCATCTGGCCAGAACAACACGGAGGAAGACTTCAGAATGCAGCCAGTGGAGAAATAACAATCCCAATCCAAAAACAAATCTCGATAAAAAAAATTCACAAAAGAAGATTTTATGAAACTCAAAAGATCAAAATCATAAACTGAGAGGATCAAAATCATAGGAAGACCCAAAACAATTGCAACAACATAGGGTGAAATATGAATTTCAAAAAACAATTCAGCCCCTAACAGTCAAATTAGTAGTATTTATATTTCACCATAAACAGTACCAATCATCAACTAAAAGAAAAATGGCAGCTGAAGGGAGCTGTGAAATTTGGGCAGCAGCAGCAGGAAAAGTGGGACAAACAATATTATTTCTCCAAAACGTTGTCCTGAGGCAACATCAGACTTGACAGCTTAAAGTGACTGTCTTGTTGCAAAGGGTGCATTGGATTTTATAGAGCATATCTTATGCCATGTGTGAGTGAAGCATCACACTCAGTTTGCTTGAGCTACCTCGCAGCTTCCTTTCCTTTCAGGCACATTTCCTGTCAGGTTAGAGCTGGGGGCCAGGAAGCTCTGACTGCCGCTTATACTGGGTTAGTTTGTTTTTAACTGCAACAGGTAGCTGTTGGATTAGTTTTTCACACCATTGCATCATCCTCAGCAAGGCTTCCATAAATGCATTTATGAGTGATAACTCTTTGTTCATTTTCTGGTGAGTGAAACTGTATGTGAAATTAGTAACCTGCAGCTTAAATGAAGTTCGGTTGTGTGATTGGAAAAAAATTGAAAGTGATGGTGAGATTGTGTGCTTAACTGAATTGATTTGTACTTTGTCATAACTTTTATTTTATAGCCCGATAAGCATTTTCAGAGACGTCTCTAAACCCAATTTTGATTTACTCTTTTCCAGTTATCCAGCTGTATGTGAGTTCCTACAGAGCAATAACCTATTATCAATTATCCGAGCGCATGAAGCACAAGATGCAGGGTATGTTATCCCCACAACACACATTAAAAGACACACATATCCACACAAACACAAAAAAAACATATTTACATATATAAGAACAAGCTCTGCCTTTTTTACCTCCCCCTGACCGCCTTGAAGCTACCGGATGTACCGTAAAAGTCAGACCACTGGATTCCCATCCCTCATTACCATCTTCTCAGCACCAAACTACCTGGATGTTTACAACAACAAAGGTCAGAAAATATCTCTGTTCCTTTTATACCCATCTTTGATTCAGTTTCTGTTTGCATCTGTATCATATTTTTGCACAGTAACAATGTTGTTTTTTTTATCGCAGAAATGGGTCTGAGACTAGGTCCAAGTATATGGCTGGACCGTGTATGATCAATGTGCTAAATTGTGGCGGTAGTAAACATCCACAGTCACTCTCTCCCTCTCGATCGACCACACACTTGCTAAGCCCACACTACGCACTGAGCTTTTCCTTAAAGCAGCTTCGCTACTCTTATAACATTATGCATCCAACTGTGTCAACACCCTACAAATATAGGATTGAAACTAAACTATGAATATAAATATATACAGAAAATTACAGTGGCTGCTGCGGTCCAGCCAATACATATATTCCTGTTTAAAACCCCATATATTATATCATTTCTATGGCTATGTTAAGTGGGCAGGCAAGCCTTGAGACATGAATTTACTGTTTAATTAAATGTTACGTACGTACGTACGTACGTACGTATGTTAGTAAAACCTGGTGTCATGAAAGAGAGGTGCCCCAATTCCATTTTAACTGCATCTGGGTTAGATTTGAAGAAAAACACTTCACTTCTGACAAAATGACTACCATGGGCTACAACAGCTCCATGACTTCCCTATTAAAATGGTTTCAACAGCACAAACTGGAGTGTATGGGTTAATGTATCTGCATTTAGCTTGTGAGAATGCATCAGGGAGCCCCCGTTTGTTTGTGTTCTCAGATCTGTGTCTTGGTTGCTATGGGCTATGGGAGATGGGGAGCGTGGGAGGGACTGTCGGCATCGCTGACTATCTCCATGTGGCTTTATCCCTCTTGATGTAACAGTGTCAGCAATCCCTAGCCTCAGCTAGGCCATCTAGTGGTTAAATGTCTCATTTTTTGCTGTCTCTGTTCTCAAACATACAGTACTGTATGTACAAAAAATATTAAACTGCGTAGCATCACGGAACATGAGTACTAGTAATTTGAAGAGAGTATATAAAACATTGTTGTGCATATGGCTATGACAGTATGCAATGAAAATATTCTGCACAGTGCACCCGATAAAACAAAATGACAGTTTGAGTACTGTGCTGCGATTGCTCTGAAGGTTTTTTGTTATGTAAGCATAGATTTGTGTAGCACATTATAACTTTTCTTTTAAGCAAATGTCATAAATACAACCTAACCCTTAAACCCTAATCTGATTCTATTCAATATTTCTTTAAGTAGCATAATCATCTTGGAGCAAACTATTAACAGGACAGGATGGGTTAAATTTTACTCTGTCTCTCTTCTGCTTCCCCAACAGCTGCTGTACTGAAATATGAAAATAATGTCATGAACATCCGACAGTTCAACTGTTCACCCCATCCCTACTGGCTGCCCAACTTCATGGATGTCTTCACCTGGTCTCTGCCATTTGTTGGCGAGAAAGGTATTAAGTGTTTCAAGAGCAAAGTATTCTAATCTGTCGTCTTCGTGGCTTGTTGCTCAATGACTTCACCTCGTTTCTACACTCTGTTTCTTCCCCAGTCACAGAAATGCTGGTGAATGTGCTGAGCATCTGCTCTGATGATGAACTCATGATGAATGATGAAGATGAGATATTTGATGGTAAGACATTTTGTAAATAGTGATTTAATAATGTATTTATATTTATCAATAGTGAATTGTGGGTTAAATTCAGACTCCATACAGAGAACCAGGTCTTTCATGGAAGGAGATCTGCACACTTGATAAATGCAGTTAATTATCATGTGATTTTGTTAATTATGTAAAACTATAACAGTTCATCAGAAAAAAAAGATAAAGATGTGTGCTGTATTGCATTTCAAAACAAAGACAATGATTTTCTGCATCAGATAGACAATAAACACAATTTCTGATTTCTCATCACTACATACAAGCTATGACGACAGAATCTATAGTATAGAGTCACATTGCAGAGCATTACAGTATCTAATGCATTACAATGGCCTCTGATAACAGTGTGTATTGCAATATGGGGGACTTTTATCACAGTATCCTATGCATCAAGAAACATATTGTATGTGTCATAGAACCCTACAGCAAGTTTCTCATGCAATACATGGGCTTATAATGACAGCATCTATTGTATCAGAGAAGCCTATTATGACAGGGTGTGTATGTATTTTTTTGCAGCCAATGCAGCTGCAGCACGCAAGGAGGTGATCAGAAACAAGATCCGTGCTATTGGGAAAATGGCCAAAATGTTCTCAGTTCTCAGGTAGACTTTGTTTGTAAAGTACAAAACAGTATCAAGTGTTTCTGTGTACGTGTGTAGAGTGAGTCTATGTATACACTGTTGTCAAAATGGGGGCATCAAGTTTTTTCTTCAGTTTGATCAGGGTTCAGTGAAGTTTTGTGACCTCAATGCCTGCCTCTGTGTTTCCTGCAGAGAGGAGAGTGAAAATGTGTTGACGCTTAAAGGCCTGACGCCCACTGGCATGCTGCCAAGCGGGGTTCTCTCTGGAGGCAAACAGACACTGCAGAGTGGTGAGTTAATACGAAGCTCAGCATAAGCCTTTTTCTCTACCCTTTACTCCATCTTTTTTTTTTATTTCTTCATCAACAAACTCAGTCCCACCATTCTCTCTCTCTCTCTCTCTCTCTCTCTCTCTGACTTAAATATAGAGCAGCCAGCCAGCTTTGTTTTTTGGCCTCTTAGCGATGCTCTGAACACATCTAAGCTAGGACAGAAGAACCTAAGTCCCGACCAAAACTGCTTTTCAATATTTCTGTCCTCTTACCTAAAATCTATTACAGTTTCAGCTCAACCTCTTTCTGTTTCAATATATCTGTCCCGCTCTCTCTCTATGGATCCATCTTTTTTATTTTTTACATATCTAACCAGAGATTGACACCAATTATCTCAGTATTGATGCATGGCATTCCTTGGAGTTTGGCTGCATTGCCAGTGAACATGTATATCTCATCTGGCCTAACATGAGCCACCTTTCCGCTGGGGCTGCATTTTACATTTGCATGGCTTTATCAGGAGTAACCTGCTCCCCTCCTCCCCCCTCAGCCACCATTGAAGCCATCGAAGCCATCGAGACGACTGATGAGGACGGAGAAGGTAAACCTGTGTCCCATCTTCAACCCCTCTCAACATATTGTCAGGGCTTCCTGCTGCAGAGGCCACCTGCCACTAACATGGCATGCACACAACAGCTCACACAATAATAACTCCATCAAGTGACATTTCAGAGGAAGGTTTAAGGCACTTTACTTTGCAGTACCATTGATTCAAGCAGGAATACAACTGGATGATTGCATTTTAAGAGGGGAAAACATTGTTATTTGTAATGTAGGGTGAGGATTTTTTTAATTAATTGTTTTCTAATGTGTGCCTGAGTGGTGAAGAGAAAAAAACATCTCACAATTACCAGTATTTGCAGGGTGGGAAGCTAGTGATGGATTGTGTTCTTGTCACTGTTTGGTCAGGGTACATGTACCAAGGGGGAGGGAATCTGTTCATGGAGATAGCATGAATTGTTGCACACTTAATGCACTCCTGTCCCAGGATTCTCTATGTGTATCAATCTACCAACATAGAGAGGCTTAGCACCAGCAATGACTGTAGAACACATTTGGAATTGGTCATCACAAACTGGGAGAAAAGGGGGGGGAAATAGCTAAATAAAAAAAGGAACATCTTTTTCTGGCAAGTCCATGGTCATTTAAAACACTGGGACTGCAAAGGCAAGTGCTGCTAAGAGATGCATGACTACAATACTTCATTGTTTTTGGTTTGGCTTATAAATGGCCACCATCTGGTACTAAAAAAAGTGCTGCATGCTCAAGAAACAGACCAGAGCATCGACATGAAATATACATCCTGAAGCCTCAATTCCTCGTGATATGTCAAAGGTAATCATTGCTCCCTAACCAAGAAGCTTCGGTACAAACAGCAATGTACAGTACAGAAATCTTTTTATTTACATGTACAGTTTATCTTATTTGAAATAACTAGCAGGGCGGTAGACATTTGTAGACATTGATTGTTTAGAAATTTGTTTTGATAAATTACATTTTGGGGGAAATACATAATATGACATGACATGCCATTACAAGGTGAGCCTGATATGTTTATATGTGTTTTCTCTTTTTAGCTATCCGTGGGTTCTCCCCCCAGCACAAGATTGCCAGCTTTGAGGAGGCCAAGGGCCTCGACCGCATCAACGAGCGCATGCCACCTCGCAAGGACGGGGTGAACCATGTGGGTCACTCCATGGGAAAGATGAATATGTCAGAGGCAAACGGAACGGATGACAACAGCAACATTTAGTGATGTGCTGTCGGAGCCTCAGAACCGTTCTGCTGTTGCTCTGTGCAGCAAGACATTGCCAAATTGGGAATTCAGGCCTCAGAACAGAGAAATAAACCAGGCCCACTGACAGAACATGAAAATCTGCAGCAAAACTAAAACGGGCGAAAAAGGTCATTTTTTTCATGACAGTATGTCATCGCACAGTTGGGGGGGGGGGGGGGGGGGGGGCTGGGGTTCACAGCAGAGTGCAGGGATAAGAAGAGGCCAGAAGGCTGCAGCCTGACAGAAAAAGTGTGGTTGAAAGTTGTTTCTGTCTGTTGTTCCCTTTCTCAGTTCAATTACAGACTGATATGTTGGGGGTTGTGTTGTTCTGAGTGCTGACAAATGTCTGCTCCTTCATTACAGGGCCTGACAGAAGACATAATTGCAGTATCCATGCCACACAAATCATGTTACTGTTTCATAAAGTGTTTATTATGAATGACTCACAAATTCACTTCATGAGGAAAACAATCTTGTTTACCTACATGTTTTGTTAGTATTACCAAGTCACACCACTAAATGTGAACCTCTTAAAACTTGCAGTGTGATCTTAGCAGTGGACTTAAATTTATTAATTTACCTTGTAGAAGATGCCGTCATCCTGCAGGGAAAAGAGGACAGGGTACTCACCAAATCCACTGCAGTCTGAGATCAAACTCCTCTTGGGCACGTTTCAATACTATCCTGCACTGCTCCTTTCCTCACCTCCCTCATTATCAGTCATCTCCTAGCAAGAAGTAACTTGGAGGGGATGAGGGAAGAAAGGGAGGGGATGAAAAGAGCATTTGTAAAATTTGGTTCCACTGTAGGTACTTCAGCATCACAGATTAAACACCAAGATTTGACATCGGGAAATGCAAAAGGAGCACACTATCCCATATAAAACTGAAACTTCATCAACGTCCGTAGGGGAATCTCAAAGGGTTATATTTTTGTCCAGACCATCCCTACAATATTTTTCTTCCTCTAGTAAATGTTTAAGTAGTTCACGTCAGAGAAGCATGACTTTTTGATCAAGCTATACCTCACACACTTTCTGAAAAGTATACACTTGAGCATCCTCCACTGAAAGAGGCTTTTCTCATCTCTTCTGCATTTACTATGACTGGCAACAAAGCTGCATTATCACCTGTTTCTGGACCACAAAAGAAGAAGAAGAGAAGAAGTAATTTTGAACTTTGGGACATACTCTGCTGTCACACACTACCCGATTATTTCTCACCTGCTTGTTGCTAAAGAGAAAGTAAAACAATACGTGCAGTAACTCAAGTATACATTAGCGCCCTTTGAGTTTTTGCACTTTTTGCTGTGCTGCAAATTCACGCATAAGAGCTGCACAAAGTACTATATCAAAATGAGAAGGAAATTCTACAAATTTGTGAATGCATACAATTGAAACATCTTTGTTTAAAGAGTATTTAACAACCACACACCATTGTGTCATTAGGAATAAGCTGGCTTAGATGTATTTAAGGTATTTGAAGAATGTATCCTGGCCAGAATTGAGTTAATTAATTCTTATTTTTAGGACAAATTTCTTTTTCATTAAAATTAATCTTAGATTAATTTAAAAATGTAATGTAAAAGTAGTTCCTTTATTAAAACTGAGCACAGTGTAGGCCAGGCATTTGGTTTATGAATCCACCCATCTTGCATCAAAGTGTGTTAATCACATATTTCTTGTTTTTCAAACCTTTTTTCCTGATCTAATCTGATTTTACTGTGCAGTACAGTGGAGAAACAGGCTTAGAGAAACTTCACTGACAAGTGCACACACACTGTGATCCAAATTAAACATCAATTCCCATGTCCAAATTAGGGCTGGGTATCGTTAAAAAAATTCCGATACCGGTACCGATAACAATACCGTGAATTTGATACCAGTTCCTGAACGATACTTTTTTTCAATGCCAATTTTATAAAATCCATTTAAAAAACAACATTACACATAATGGCACAAATCTTTTTATTTTTTCAGCTCCTACTACATGAGCCCCATCTCTGTGTGTAACGTAGAGCTTTTCCTGCGAGTCTCTACAACGAGTAACAGCCAATCACCAGCATTATTAGATCTTGGTAGAAGCATGCTGCGTGCTTATTGGCTCACTGACGCTGATGAGATTTACTCCTTAGGTAGTGGAATTTGGTATTGAATGACGTGGCATTTTTCGAGGAGGCAATTCGGTTGGCGACTAAAAAGTATTGAATTCGGTACCCAGCCCTAGTCCAAATGGCCGATAGAAGAAGAGAAACTAAACAAAATTCAAACTAAAACAGGAAACATTCTGGGTTTTTCAAAATAAATAATTTACGAAAGTCGATACCAGTGAAGCCACAACCTCAAGCGATACTTAGTATCACATACATTTCTAGAATTTCCTGTCATACATTAATATTTTTTCTACTTTATATTTCATCTTTCTATTTAATGATAAAAGTATGTGAATTAAGGATGGACAAAAAGTGATTTTTAACACAGCATCTATGGTATGGAACGCATCAATGCATGCAATTAAGTTCCTAATTGTTATGTGAGATTATAATTGTGATAGTTGTGTTTCAAATAGTAAACTTGAATTTTTTTATTTTTGAATTACATTTATAGTTTTATTTGTCTTGTTTTATAAATTTTATAAATAGGCTTCCTTTGATAGTTTTTGTCCATTTTTTCATTATGTTACTTATTACCACTGCTTTTAATTTTATATTGATTTATTGTATGCAGAGATGCCCTTCTAAGGTGTGAAGCCTTGTTTATTTTTTTTCTGTTGTACTGATGTACAGAAAATGTTCAATTGTGTGAATGAATATAATCTCAGTGAAAAGCAACTTTCAGGCTGCCAAAGCATGATAGCATGGTTTTCAAATGTTAAATTAAATGAACACAAAGAAAATCATGTGTCGCACTTCAATTTAACAGGAAACATTGTACTCTGGTTATATTTACTGCTGATATTATTATTGTTACAATTTAGCTTATGGTTATTTTTCTTCCTCTGTTTCTGGTTCTTGTAGGGTTTACATGCATATTTCAACAAACAAATATAATGGATTTTATCTTGCAACATTTTTTATTATCTATGGAAATATGTTTTGGCATTTGACTTCTTAAATGATACACATATTGTAAGCATGCCCTATGGGACAAATCACATTTTTTTACTCTTGAATAAAATATGCATGAATAAAAATGTGTTGCATAGTCTCTAACTCACTGATGGAAATATTCATGCTATTTTAAACTTTGACCCTGACTTACATCCAGATAGGCTACAACTCCAAAATAAATATGTCGTAGGCCTACATGTATTAGCCATGTATGTAGCCAACCATGAATATTAACTACACTTAAAGTTGATTTCTGTATCAGAATCATCACACTACAGTAACTTACATCTAACTACATCTGCCTTAAATGTGCCTAAACATGTCAATGACCGATTGTTACAGAGATGTAGACAGTTTGCCATTTTATGTAATGTTACCATACTCCATATTAGCTAGGCTAAATACATTTTTGACGGTTGATTGGTTGGTTAATTAAAAATATCCAATACCTGCTGAACTTCTTATTCTGCCACTGCAGGCAAAGGCAGCAATGTACCACTCGATGGATAACACCTAAAAAAGCATTCACCAAAAAAATAAATAAAATCGTAGCTCCATTTTCCTCCTTCACGGGCACTTGAATGCACCACAAGTAGGTTTCGGATGTAGCTACGTCTTTAAATGAAGTGCTGCAGCAGCATCATGCTACACCTGCTGATGTTACTCAACCGTCTGTTGTTGTTTTTTTTAAGTACAGTTAGTTAATTGACAGGGAAAGCAATGGGATGGACAACACTAATTGCACAAGTTGCGAACATAAAGATAACAAAGTAAATAATATTTTGACTCAAGATCAGGGCGATTTTCTACAGATTGCAGAACTCACTCCACAGGATATGACGTATTGCCTCATCTTGTCCATCACAGCTCAGGGAGTCCAGTTTATTAACAGGGCGGCCCGTTAAACACCGCTAAAACAAACAGACAGCAAAAACAGTCCATCTTTAGGCCTTCAGCTTAAAAAAAATGGCCCGGCTGCAGGCCTGTTTGCAGCATGACAACAACCGCCCTTGTCTGTTTATCGGATAGTGCGAAGGACTTTGGGTGGCTACAGGCTTGCACCTAGCTAACGTTACGCAGCTGTCTGAAACCAAAGCTAATCGGCTATCTAACGTTAGCTGCAGCGGCTCGCTTTGCCATATGATATTGACGCACATTGCAAAGGCACAGACCTCTACAGAAAGCGATTGGATCAGCAAAACAACATCCGCAACGTTGAAATGGACAAAGAAGAAGCAGACCGGCTGATAGAGAAGGCGAAGCTGTGTTTACGGTCAGGAAGGAAAGATCGGGCGCTGCAGCTGCTATATGAAGCCCAGAATATTTATCCCAGCACCCGGGCCAGAGGTAAAATTAGCCGACGCACATTCTGCAATTGCAGTCTGACTAGCTAGCTAACGTTGCTCAACTAATGTTAGCTATTTTACCCGACTGTATTAACTGTAGGAAATGTATTAACAGATTTCAGGATGGGTGCACTAAATTGCTATTTTTAGAAGCAGAAAGCATCTAGCTATCTGGCTTTAATACTTAATGTCTGTGTAGGCTGCATGCTGAAATGTAGGGCTGTTAAGGGCTCCCTCCCCCCTTGCAGTTCACAGACAGCACTGTGATTGTGTGAGGCGCAGTGCTGTTTTAAAATCTGACTGTGTCTCCAGTTGCCTAATAGCTTTTGCAGTAATGGCATCATCAGGGAATAATGAAGTTGTCATAGAGCTCTTTGGGCACAACGTGCATGGGGCAGTTAAATCCCACAGGGTCCATTTTACAGCAGTTTTCACATGTAGTGCAAGTAGTGAAAAACTTTTGGTGCACAGTCAATATCACTCTGCAGTGATAAATGAAAGGAAAAGTCTGAATAAATCAGTGGAGAAACATGATCAACCGCTTATACACACAGCAAAAGGAATCGTTGAATGGTTTGAGTATGAAAATTATGTGAATCAAATACTTTGGCCTTCAAATTCACGTGATCTTAACACTAAAAACATTTTGAGAGCAATATATGTTTGACAGCGCCCTCCACCAGCAGCATCAAAACACCAAAAGGTGTTCATCCATCCATCCATCTATGTCAAGGGACATCTGGCAGCTGTTCTGGAGGCTTTAGTGGTGGTCATACACCTTACTAAAAGTCTTAGTTTGTTTTCCCTTTTAATTATTTAACCCATCTGTATTCATCATGGCCAACAATATAGATTTTTGTTGGCCGGTAACCATAATTTCTATTGTGATTTTTACTGATACCAATACTTGTCGTGTTTAAGCTTTCTCGATAATATTTCCCCATTTATATCTGAATTGTCAGTTGACCTCAGACACTGTGTTCTTGTTCGTAGTGCTGATAGATGCCATAGTAAGGAATGGAGGCACCACTGCTCCACAAGCAAACAACGTGCCCCCTCCAACAGGCTGGAGAGATGAAGACATTAGAAACAATGAAACAAGTAATGCGAGTAGTGATGACAAGAAGAGCTACACCGAGGATCAACGCCAGGGGGTTCTCAGGTGCACAGTGACTCGACTTTTACATTTGTTTTTCACATTGTTACGCAGCAACAGACTGACCACAGCAATTGTTCCTTACTCTATAACTTTGGCTGTGTTAAATGCTCTGAATAACCTGTATTTAGGTCAAACACTGGTTAAAATCAACGTTTGCTTGTATCTATGTAGACATAACATTGACTGTCGGATGGAGCTCCCTGTAAATGTACATGTAGCTAACTGTTGTGGAAGAGTATACATACTTAACCTCATATGAGTTTGAGATAGAGTTCAGGCTTGTGTTGACATCCATTATGTTTTTTATATTGCAGGATAAAGAATTGCAAGGACTTCTATGAAATTCTCGGTGTTTCCAAAGATGCCAGCGATGAAGATTTGAAGAAGGCGTACAGGAAGTTGGCCCTCAAGTTTCATCCTGACAAGAACTTTGCTCCAGGAGCCACGGATGCTTTCAAAGGTACAACTTTTAACAGAGGTGAAAGGAAAATCAGTTTTTTTCCCCCAGTGAGAATGGTGACAATATATGTTTATTGTCCATTGTTATTGTATCTTCAAAAAGAAATAACATAACCTCCTTGGCGGAGGTAATGATACAAGGATGCTCCTTATAGCTCCAGAACCACCCTCTGGTTCTCAAACCAAGCCCCCATGGACTGAGCTACAGCCGCCCCCAATTTTATTTAATTTTAAGGGATGCGTCCCAGCATATTATATTTTTGTTTGAACTTAAATTATGTCGCAACCAAATGTTTACCTCCTCTCCCAACAGCAATAGGCAATGCGTATGCAGTACTGAGCAATCCAGAGAAGAGGCAGCAGTACGATCAATACGGCGATCAGTCTGCAGCTTCGAACGCACCCCAACCATCCAGCCACAGTCGCCATGGATATTACAGAAGCTTTAACAGGGACTTCGAGGCTGACATTTCCCCTGAGGAACTCTTCAACATTTTCTTTGGAGGAAGGTTTCCCACCGGTGAGCGGTTGTGTTTGAGTGTTTGGTTGGATGAAGTGTTAGGTCAACAAAGACCACATTGCATGAGCTCCATAGACGGTATGTTAAAAGAAGAAGACCAAAACCACTGCCAGGTGGTTTCAAACAGCTCGCATGTTAGAATTAATTTCATGGAAAAATCAAATGAAAGCCCAGTGGGTCATTGGTGATGAAATAGACATGTTACAGCTTTTTTAATTTCGTCTTAAATTCTCTAAAATGGTGTCTCTCTCTACAGGAAATATCCACGTGTACACCAACCAGGGAGCCTCCTACTCTCAGTTCTATCAGCCTCGTCGTCGACGTGCTTATGAGAGGCGCGAGGAGGTGGTGGAGGACAACCAGACTCAGGTCAGTGACTCACAAAACATAAAGACAAATCCCTGTTAAACAACCACAGTCTTATGTTGTGATCTTCTTGTAGCGATATGGTATCATTCGAATCATTAACATGCACTGGAGAAATGACACTTTTTGGAGATGCATTTTTAACATGGCTGCAGCCCTCCATCCTCAGTTTCTCATAATGATTGATTTTGATGTCATTCATTTACTTTCCTCACAACTGAAGTGCCTTCATTGCTTCATGGTTTGCTTCTAAGACACAGAAGTAGTGTGCTGGCATGAATCGGTGCAGCCTACATACAGTATTATATGCTTTGTAATCTGTGCTGATTTTATCTTCCCACAGAACACCTTCACAGCGTTCCTGCAGCTTCTCCCTGTGCTGGTGCTAATCCTCATATCAGTGTTTACTCAGATGATGGCTACTAACCCGCCCTACAGTCTCTTCTATAAGCCGTGAGTCTGTCGTGCCATTAACCTTCCTACAGTGACATTTTAGCCAATCCCTGGGTTCCACCATGGTTGACGCCATAGTTTCACTGAATACATATTAATCATGTGTTTGGGTTTCAGGGCCATGGGGCTGGTGGTGTCCAGGGAAACGCAGCACATGGGTGTACCATACTATGTGGATAAAAGTTTTGAGAAGGAGTACCGTGGAGGTGCGCTGGATGAACTAGAGAAAACAATTGAGAGCGACTATATCGAACACCTGCAGAGCAGCTGCTGGAAAGAGAAACAGCAAAGTAAGGGAGCAGCTCATTCGGCTTAGATGGAGGGGAGTCTGTTTTAGTTACGGTGCAGAGGTGACTTAGATAACTCTAAAATCTTCATTCATATGAAGTATTTTATATTGTTTTCTGTCCAGACCCTCAAATTCACATTGCATTCAGTTGGTCACTGTTAAAGGATAAGTGCAACATTTTGGAAAATTTGAGATTTGGATGATAAGATTGATACTACATTAAATATAAGGCTACAGCTGTTTCCAGTCTTTATGCTAAGCTAAGCTAACTGGCTGCTGGCTGTAGCTTCATATGTACCATAGAGACATGAGGGTGGCATTGATCGTTTCATCTAACTCTGCCAGAAAGCTAAAAAGTGTATTCCCCTAACATGTTGCACTCTTCAAATCAAATCAACTTTATTTATATAGCACTTTACACACAACACAGTTGATCCAAAGTGCTTTACAGAACACACAGAAAAACAAAAAGAAGGAAACAAACACAATAGAAGAGAAGTAAAACAGAGTGATGATAAGGAGTAATGATGATAATAATAATAGTAAAGGCACAGGTCACACAGAAGCTATAGTAACACAACACAGACTTTTAAGAGAATTACCTGAGCTGGTTAGGCACAGTTTAAAGCTAATGAGTAGAGGTGTGTTTTTAAGATGGCTCTTGGAAGTTCTCAATACGGGGGGAAAGATTTCCACAGTTTGGGGCAGCGATAGAGAAAGCCCTATCCCCATAACAGTTAGTCCTGGATCTCGGGACAGACAGAAGTCTTTGGTCAGACGATCTCAGATCTCTGACAGTGAGTTATGGGGACTGGAGTTCTGTAATGTAAGAGGGGGGCGAAACCATTTAACTCCTTCAAAACAAACATTAGGATTTTAAAAACAATTCTGTAGCTAACAGGCAGCCAGTGTAGGGAGACAAGAATGGGAGAAATATACTCCCTCTCATTTGACCTTGTCAAAACTCTTGCTGCTGCATTTGGAACTATTTGGAGACAGGATAAACAAGACTGGGTGATACCAAAATAACGAGTTGCAATAATAATACAGGCGGGAGGATATGAAGACATGGATGACTTTCTCCAGGTCAGTACAGAGAATTGACCTGAGTTTGGAGTTGATGCGGAGCTGCATGAAGCTTCATTTTACTACCTGATTGGTCACATGCTGTGGTCCAAATAAAATAACTTCAGTTTTATAATCATATTCCTTTAAGTATAATATACTATATACAGTATATAACATGTTGTAATGCATCTTACTTTTGTCATCCTGTCTTTTCAGAATCTGACTTGGCAAACCTTGGACAACTGTACCGAGATGAACGGTTAAAGCAGAAGGCAGAGTCAATGAGGCTGGACAACTGTGAGAAACTGCATCGATTGGTGGGGCGTCAGAGAGGCAAATGAGGACTGTTTGAGAGGAGAACATGTTTCTTTACAGACTTCACAATAATGCATTTGATTGGAGTGTCTAATTTATCCAATCTGGCCACTTTGTAAAGAAATCTTTTTTTTAAGGTACAGCGCAGTCAGTGGGAGATTATGCCACTGGAAACAATGTGCCTTCTCTCCTCTTTGATGGTAGAAAATAGAGTTGCATGTTAGCTGCCAACCCTGGCTGTGGTGGTAGCAGCATCAAGTGCAAACTCACTGTGGCAGTGTGTTCGATGTCTCAAGAGCCTTTAAACTTTCTTATAGAAATGGCATGACATAAAGGATCTCCCTTTGGGGTTATGAAGGCAGTAGTATGTTCACACATACAATTTTGTTTGTTCAGGTTTTGTAGTTTACCTGTATTTATTTTTGAATGTTTTTGTGTCCTCGCTGAAATTTTAGGTGTATTTATATAGTTAATAGAGTGAATGTTACTTGAGATTCCTGGCTCCTTATTGTTTTGTTTTTTTTCTGTAGGAAGTAATAAAACACAGTGGCTTGAATCATACTGTAGTCTTTTGACAAATCTGAGAACTTCTGTACTGAAATGTCAGAGGGCCTTTTATTTATTATTAAAACAAAGACGAATCGGGCGCCTGGTTAGCTCACCTGGTAGAGCGGGCGCCCACATATGGAGGTTTACTCCGCGATGCAGCGGCTGCAGGTTTGACTCCGACCTGCGGCCCTTTGCTGCATGTCATTCCCCTTCTCTCTCCCCTTTCATGTCTAAGCTGTCCTATACAAATAAAGGCCTGAAAAAAATCCCCAAAAATTATCTTAAAAAAACAAACGAAGACAAATCAGACACTAGAAAGGACTGCAACATTTATACTGTGGTTAATTAGGCAATTTGACCTCTGGCACTATAGCAATAGGAGGCACAGTAAATCTATTACAAACCGTGTCCACTTTTTCTGATTGTGTTATCATAAAAGTAGAGCAGAGCTCCAGTAGAGCTTTTCTCAGTAATTTTGAATTGTCACCAGCAGTGAGTCCAGTTCAATCAAAAAGCCCATTAACAGTCCTGCACTGTGTTCTGCTGTACCTGCACAATCATTTTTTTTTTGGCCCATGTTTTATAACTGTTTTATAAAGAAGACACATTTTGTTTTGAAAATCTCATCTTCAAGAGAATTAACAATTACAATTGTGTTTAGAAATTCTATTAAATATCCGTGGACCTGAACAACTTTCTCCCACAGCTAGGAACCAGAATTTGACTTTTGTCTTGTCAGTTCTAGTCATGAGTAGGATGCTAACTTTATGGAGTTAACTTTAATTGTTTTTACCATTCACAGATGATTCAAACTCTACAGACATCAACATTTGTTCCTGTGCACTAAGAC
Organism: Sander lucioperca; assembly: GCF_008315115.2. Taxonomy (NCBI): domain Eukaryota; kingdom Metazoa; phylum Chordata; class Actinopteri; order Perciformes; family Percidae; genus Sander; species Sander lucioperca. Next base: position 13,259,552 of record NC_050185.1, on the reverse strand, counting down.
TGCCAAACTGCCTTAGCTGTTCTCATACTTGCGAAATATTCAGATTCATCTCAAGCACTTTTAAGTTAATATTTAATCCTGTGTTCCCTGTTACTGTTGCATGCACCCTAGTGAGAGAGTGTTTTATTAGTTGCATATTTATTTTTCAGCGGACACATCTTCATGACTACTGACACACTAAAAATGATAACTGATTAGAATATTGAAGTCCACACTGTAACTCACCAACATGTAAAACTTTTAATGTGACATGCAAAAATCAGGTTTGGGTATCATTTGGTGTGGTAGTACACTTGAGCAACACTGCGGAATTCAGTTTTCAGCCAAATGTACCTAGAAATTAAAGATGTAACCAGAATAGGTTTTGGCCTGTCTGATTTGTTCATTCATGATTTGATGTTGGTTTGACTGAACGCTTCGTTTTGTCACATTATTAGGAAAGCAAATGCAGGTGACAGATATGTGATGTGCAACATATTTAGTGATTATTGTTCAATATATTAGAAGACTACATTATCCCACTTAGGGCATAAGAATCAAATTGTCTTTATTTCAAGTTGATCAGGCAGTAGTCTTGCATTGCCAGACCTATCTCCACAGCACTGTGGAGTAAAGTCAGTAAATCGGACAGTGAGACGCATAAATATTTGGGTTATTTATCTTCAAAAAATGTAATTAAATAATGTAAAATATCACACAAAAGCTGAACCAAACATTTACACTGTTGAAACCACTCACTAGTGCCTTTGGAAAAACATCACACATACAGTAGTGTGCTCGAAGGCTTTAATGTTTCTGTACATTCACGCTGTCACCTTCATGTGATCTGTCCAGCTGCTTCCTCGAATATAAGAGTAGGTTTGACTTACTTCACACACTGCATGTACAACTTGACGTAGTATCTTACCATTTCTGTTTGACAGTACATTTGAGCTATCAAGCTAATATATGTTTATATTGTTTCTGATGATGCCAGTTAGAGATGTCTGGATTTAACAAAAATTTAAGAAAAAAAAACTTTGTTTACTTAAGTCAGTGGACACGGTCATAATGAAAACATAAACACGATGTATTTGCATGCTCAACAGAAATGTGCAAGGACAAAGTGGTAGTTGACAACAGCAACAATGTGGTATCCTGTACACAAGTGAGCTCTGGTTTAATAAACAAATATGAATATGTTTTATTAATCAGGCCAATTGACATAACAATAAACATGACTAAACAAAAGCCAAATGCAAAACCCTTCCTTATCACCGGTCCTATACCAGAGTGGGAGCTTTGTAAAAGATGGTGTTTCCTGTCTGTGTGTAGCCATCGCTATGTAAAACAGTTACAGAGGTTAGGAAACACAACACTGTTTAACATATTATTTATCTTGTAATGCTTGCGTTATTCTTAACAGCTTCATGCCATGTTGCCACTGCTGCTTAAACTCATTCCTGAAAAGATCTGCATGCTTTTCACTACTGACACACATTACATTAAACATCAATTTAATGAATTAGGAAAAGCAGACAGATTTTGAAAAATAAGGATATGAAATGCTATTTAAATTTCCCATGGGAAAGTCAAGCCATGAACGTTTTTGATTTGACAGCTCTTCAGCAGCAAGATTTCAGCAAACTGTCATGGTTACTGCTGTGCTGTGTTTTGTGTTGGAATCGTAGAAAACTTGCAAATTCAAGCTGAACATGGTGGGTTGGTGGTTCTATGAAGATTTATTGTTTAAACATTTCCACCAAACAGTTTAATAACATGACGTTTTCTCAAAAATACTGAAATTGACTAAGAATATGCATGTCGGTACTGGTTCACAGGAAGTCTAGCCTAGGTAAAATCAATTAGGCACAAACAATACAGTGCCTGACAAAAGTCTTGTCTCTTATCTAAGTTGTAGGAACAACAAATAATAACTTGACTTGTAGTTGATCAATTGGAATCAGAAATGGTTTATATGAAAGGCAAAGGCTTCTGGATTATGCTTATTATACCAAAATAAAGTTTTGTATCATTCATTGAGTTTTATCATTGAATTAGGACAGAAAGGTCAGATTTGGCTTGGACAAAAGTCTTGTCGTGTCTTTATATGATTCAACCAATCACAGATTAGAGTTTCACCTGTGACAAATACTGTAATTAACACATTCCTGGGTGTGTATAAAAAGAACTCCAGCACACCAGACCTTCATGTGAAGTGCAACCTGACCTCTCACAACATGCCAAAGATTCAACCACAGACCAAAGTGCTGATCATCAAGAGCCTGAAGACCAAGTCTGCTGCTGAGGTGGCAGACATCTTCAATGTATCCAAACGTCAAGTGGAAAGGATAAGAAAAAGATTTGAAGAAACTGCTGAAGTTCATGACAAGTCCAGGTCAGGCAGACCCCGTAAGACAACTGTTCGAGAGGACCGTTTGTTGCTTCGACAGTCCAGGGCCAGCCCTTTTTCAGGGCTGGCCACCAGAAACCCCTGTATCTATAACAACAGTTTGTCGAATTCTCTCACGCAGTGGCCTCCATGGCCGAATTAGTGCTCACAAACCAGCATTAAACAGAAGACAACTAAAAAAGTGTGTTGCATTTGCAAAGGCCCACAGCTTGGTGAAAGGATGGACAGTGGAAAGTGGCAGAAGGTTGATTTTTCTGATGAATCATCCATTGAACTGCACCCCAATTGCTGCAAATACTGCAGAAGACCTGTTGGAACCCGCATGGACCCAAGATTCACCCAGAAAACAGTCAAGTTTGGTGGAGGAAAAATCATGGTTTGGGGTTACATGCAGTATGGGGGTGTGCGAGAGATCTGCAGAGTGGATGGCAACATCAACAGCCTGAAGTATCAACAAATTATTGCTGCCCATTACATTCCAAACCACAAGAGAGGGCAAATTCTTCAGCAGGATGGCGCTCCTTGTCATACTTCAGCCTCCACATCAAAGTTCCTGAAAGCGAAGAAGGTCAAGGTGCTCCAGGATTGGCCAGCCCAGTCACCAGACATGAACATTATTGAGCATGTCTGGGGTAAGATAAAGGAGGAGGCTTGGAAGATGAAACCAACGAATCTTGATGAACTCTGGGAGTCCTGCAAGACTGCTTTCTTTGCTATTCCAGATGACTTCATCAATACGTTATTTGAGTCATTGCCGAGACATATGGATGTAGTCCTCCAAGCTCATTTTCTTTTTTCCAAGGCACCATGACTTTACGTATGCTCTGATGTTATTGTAGCATGTTTGTGTATTCACAATAAAGTATAATTTCTACCGTACATTACTGTATTTTTGTATGCGACAAGACTTTTGTTCAAGCCAAATCTGACCTTTCTGTCCTAATTCAATGATAAAACTCAATGAATGATACAAACCTTTATTTTGGTATAATAAGCATAATCCAGAAGCCTTTGCCTTTCATATAAACCATTTCTGATTCCAATTGATCAACTACAAGTCAAGTTATTATTTGTTGTTCCTACAACTTAGATAAGCGACAAGACTTTTGTCAGGCACTGTACAGCCATATTTAAAAATGATCTGAACGTTTTTAAAATTAGAAAACTAAAAAACAAAACTCAAATGATCCCATACAAAAAAATTAAATGTTTCTGTTTGAAATTAGTATGACCATTTACAACTTCTAAATTAATCAGACTCTTTGGCCTCTGGTTTAACATATCATCACCAACATGGTATGTTTTCACGAAATCAACCAGACTTATCTGAAGTTCAACCAGAAGATCATGCAGGTTTAATTTCAGAGTAACTTTTATCTTCATTTATATAACCTGATGTAATTCAGAGCAGGCTAAGCCTAAGTGATCTGCACCATTGTAATCTGGGATTATACAGTTTGTAATCCATGTCTGTATGGCTGTCTCAGAGGAAATAGGCTTCTCCATATCACAGTCTACCTATTTAATTTAGAGTGCAAATAAGGTTATACTGCATTTTATGCAGAGTGAGAAATGGTGCAACTGACAGAATAAGTTCAGTCTTGTGGCTTCACACCTTTTACTTCAACCCAGCGACACTTTTGGATACTGTCCACATACTGTTTGTTCATTTCTTCATCTTGAGGTCAGCTTCTATGGCACAACGGCGCCCTCTGGTGCCTCCATCCTGCAGTCAAAGAGAGGAAGAAGCAACCTATTAGACCACATCTTCACTCAAAGTATGTGACTGAAGCAACACCAGCGCTTCACAAACAAGTTGTGCTTCAAGATGTTAAATTCACGTATGACTTAGCCAATTATCATATTTAGCTCTATATGAATGAGTTACCCTTTGTTTTGATATATACAACAACTGTAGTTTATATTCTGTCTGCTTCTGGAAAAAAAGAAAAGAAAGAAAGGGGGAGTTGGAAAGGCTGTAGGACAGGTACTTACAAAAAGAGAAAGAAGGAAGGCAGGAGAGGACATGGAGACAATGTCCTGTAGGAGGAAAGTAAAGCATATCAGAGCTGCGACACAAAAGTGCATTTAAGACTCAAGAAGAAGCAAAATAATGCCAAGAATGAGAACAGAGAATATATTCAGCAGAAGGAAAGGTTGAAATAAGCTTTGAGAGAAGTACTGTTGCATAGACATACATAAAGTGGTATTTGCCACGTGGCCATTTTATCCATTTACTAATTATTTCCTCACTGCACTGCAATTGCACTACTTATTCACGTCAGATATTTTTTAAGGAACATGTCAGCATGTTTAGCTCAATAACTACATACAACATACACTACAGACATATTCATGTCAACCATTTTTCAAAGCATAGCATGACGTTTTACAATCATCTCCTACCTTCCAGTCAACTACTGGTTTCAATTAACATCAGTACTCTATGAAACATCAATATTCAACAATTAAAACTTGCATCATTTGTCATCAAAACATTTAGTTTGGCTGGTGTTGCTTCATCACCAGCCAACTAGGTGCTTAAGTAACAAAGGAACAAATCACAGGGTGAATTATAGAATATGTAAAAATAAAAGTAAGGTTGTTTTGTCAATGTTAATGTAGCTCTTATGTAGGTGTTTTGAAAATGCTCATGTGTTACTGTAATCAGGTTCTAGTACAAATGTAGTCTAATCAATCAATCTCACTAATCAATCTCACTAATGCCAGTTCTTTTTAATACCGTTGTGAAATTAATGGAAAACAATAGCTTTCTTGAAGGTAGAATATCAATGTAAAAACTTAATGTATGCTTTGGTAAATAGTTGTCAGTAATGTTCTTTTTGCATTATTACATGATTGCTTACCATTTTCCAAAGCATAAATGTTATGTCTTCTTTCCAGTCAACCATTGGTTTGAAACTTGTTTGAGATATATAGTTATCACCACAGTGAAAAATGTATTGTCTTTTTATAGTAATATAGTAATGAATTTAAAGATAATCCGCTATCCATGATTGGAGTTGAGTAAAAAAGGTATTGCATTAACTGATATCTGTAAAATCAGAGCAATAAGATGAATAACAAACAAATTGTGACAGGTGGATTGTTGCAAAAAAAAAAACTAAAGTTGACTTCTGACAAAAAAATTCACTTATGATGGATTACTCATTACTTGAATGTTTCAAGTCTCTGCAAGTTGATTTTTAAAGCATACGAAACCAATGGCTACCTGAAAGGATAGCATTCCAAAAACTAATGTCATGCTTTGGAAAATGTCAGGCAGATCTACTTTAGCATCACTTTCTTCTACCTTTAAGTCAGCCTGTTGTCTCACCCTTGTCTCTTCTTCTGTACTCTCTGCTTTTGTCAAAATTCTAGTGAAGCACCTTGTCAGTAGAGTCCTGTTTGCGTGTGCTCTCACGGCCCCTCAGGCTCTTGGCGCTGATACCAGACTCTGACGTCTCCATGATAAGCTGGGTAGCCAGAAACTGCTGGATCTGCTCCAGGACATCACGCTGCATCTCCAGAGCCATGTGGTACACGTCATGATCCAGACTGTTGTACATGACCGCATTCTGAAACATCAGCATGATGTCCCTCTGGAACTCAGCGGTGGTCCGAATCACACCAGTCTCAATGTTCTTTTTTATGGCGGCAAGGTCCATGGGCCTGTGGAAGTAAAGAAGGGGGTTCGAGTGATGTCAATAACGTCAATAATCCAATGTCATCTAGCATAAACAAGGTTGTTTTTCTTAGTGTCTGAAAAGTTTATATTTGTGTGATGTATGATCACCACGAGCAGTAGCCACTACTGTATAAAAACTATTAGTGAAATGAAAATAGCCATAAAATATGACCACAGCAAACATATTCTGTGCTTACCTCTGCACAATACTGTGGTACCCAGGTGCAATTTCATCTGTTACTGGCTGCAGGAAGACATTTGCATACCTACAACAGGTTCACATAAATTACAACTGTTTCAGAAATGAACAACAAATAATTGCATATCACATCAGAGGCTGAGCATCAGTAGCTAGTGTTACTGTTAAAAGAATAGTTCGGATTTTTAAGTGGGGTTGTATGAGATACTTCTCCATAGTCAGTGTATTCCCTACAGTAGATGCCGGTTGGCACGCCCCCAGTTTGGAGAAGCAGACAGGAGTCCCGACACAGAAGCTAAGCAATATACAGTACTTCTGTTGACAAAGGCTGCAGCAAAACATATTGTAGCCACCTCAAAAAGCCCACCTAAAAAAACCAATATCAGTTTATTTGTACGCTATATTTTGAATATTTTCCCTGCTTTACCTTGCCGTCAGACAGCTGTTTCCTTTGGCACTAAATTTTCTCAACCATAGAACATCCGTATTCCTACGCCTGTTCAGTCTCCCTCTGTAAAAGTTCTTCTGTATACTCTGGCTCATAAAGTCTTGTCCACAGTGAACGGCATGTTGTCATCGCTGTCATAATCATCATTTTTTATTTTCTTGCATTTGCCTATTCCATAAACCGCTTAAAGTCTGAACCAAACAGTGAACTGTGACGTTATACAGTGTGTGGCACAGCTGCACTTGCGGTTGACAAAATGTAGTGCCAAAGGAAACGGCTCTCTGACAGCACAAATATTCTAAATATAGTGTACACTTAAACTGATAGTTTTTGTAGGTAGGCCTTATTTTACGTGGCTAAAGTGTGTTTTGCAGCTGCCCCCATTAACAGCAGTATATTGCTTTGCTTCCGTGCCTGGACTCACAGCTGCCGCCAAACTGGGCGATGCCAATCACCATCTACTGTAGGTAATACATTGACTACTGATGAAGTACCTTATACAACCCCACTTCAAAAGATCCCTTTAAGAGTCACATCTTGACCTGTGATTGGCCGCTGCACGCCACACCAGCATAATGGCTTTCTTCCAGATCTTGTGAGCCTGTAGAGCTTCCAGGTCCTCACTGCACACAGAACTGCACAACAATGATATGTAAAAAAAAAAGTACAAACAGAAAGGTCATGAGGAAAGTATTATCAAGCAGAACCTGATCTGCAGCATCACACAGTGAAACATGTTGCTAGGTGACAGAATTGAAATACAATCTTTCCTTGCAGTGTGTGCCTGTGTGTGTTTCACTTACAACTGTGATGAGGCAGGGCTGCTGGGGATGGAGTCTGCGGTTGTGTGGAGCTGTAGAGACGAGGAGGCCGTATGGAGGCTGTATCCATCCTCACTCTCGCTGGCCGCAGGTTCTAGCTCCATCTCGCCGTCTGGCTCTGACAAGAATCCCTCCACCCCATCACCGTCTTCTTCTCCACACACTTCTGGCCCATTGTGCTCATTGTACACTTTAGTCCCTGAGGCATTCTCTCCTCCCCCGACACTTATTCCATCCTCAGCTTTCATCTTCTGCAAAGACATAGAAAGATGCAGAGATTCAAACCCAGCTTACAGTGCAGGAATAGTGTGGAACTACGCACTTCTGCATTTCAGTACAGCAATTACAAGCATCATGTTCGCTCTGTCCTCGTTGGGTGCTATACCTTGGGATGCCTTTCTGTCAGTGGGCTATCTTCTAACACTGAGTCTGCCAAGATAGTAAAGATGAATAATAAGAAGGAAATGGTTATGCAAAATGCATAGTTGCATGCAAACTGCATGTTATGAAGCAAGTGAATACTAGTATTCATGCATGAGTGTGCATACCTCCATGGGGTTTTTCAGGTCTTTGCTGTGTCCACTTCTTACTCTCACATTTTATAGTAATACCCCTTGAAATTTGGCTTCTCTGGTGTGCCAACCCTCCAGTCTCTCTCATGGCCTCAGGTTGTGGAGGTGCTCCAGTGTGGCAGTGCTCCAAACTCTTTGAGCTGCGTGAGGATGAGGAGGTGGGAGGAAGGCCCCTTAGTCCCATTGGGAATGCTGCAAGACCGTTATCTTGACTGTTGCAAACAGAGGAGAGTGAAGCTGAAGTCCCACGCTGAACTTCTAACAATTCTGTCTTCCCCTCCAGACAACTGTGAAAAGACAAGGACTGTGGGTCCCCTGTGGGCACTGCGGGGTGAGACTCATGGGGCTGGAAAGGCCCAGCCTCCCAGGCACCAGACAAAGCATGGCCGTTCTCCTCACACAGTGACAGCGCAGCCTCAACTGCAGCTGCATCCAAAGCCTCTACAATCTCATCTGCCTGTAGAGGAAGAGATATAACTCTAGATCTTACAGAATAATTGAGTTTCATTTTGCCATGTCCTGACCTGTAAATCTCAACAGTGATGTTGGTGAGTAAACTAATGTCATAACTGTCTAGATTAATGACCAACATATATTTTAAAAGAATGTTTAAAACCTCAAGCAGATATTTCTTTCACAATTTGTCCACAATTGATCTGTGCTGTAAAAAATATATAGTACTTTTCACCTTGTCCTCAATGATGGCAATAATGTCCCCCACTGTCTTCAGGTCCAGCTCATCCCCCATGTAGGACCCAGACACATCCTCCTCACTGAGCTCTGACACTTTATCCTCTGCAGAGACAGGTTGGCATCCAGGTGGCAAAGATGGCACCATAACATCCATCTCTGCACACAAAGGACTGATTTTCAACTTTTTTTTGTTTTCTAAGATACAAACTAGCAGTAGTAGCTATAGCAGTTTGTAACCACAATAAATCTGAACAATTGTTTGCTTTAGGTTTACAAAGATATTTAGATACCTCTAGATATCCACAAAAGGGAAAACTGAATTGAAGTGAAATTAAATTTCTAGCTACAAAGCAGGTTTAAGGACATTAAGGATGTGAGGTTTAGCCTGTTGATTAAGCACGGAGTGGTTTGGGTCAAAGTGGACGGACCTGTACTTGCAGCAGAGTCAACAGGCACAGGAGTGGCAGCAGAGAGAGGAGCACTGGAGGCTGAGTCAGCACTGACCATGAAACCTAACGGAGCAGAAAACTGGGTGGGACTTGCCTCCAGGAGACGGGATAACATCGGGGCACCTGCCATGCAAGCATTCATACACATTAACACATAAAGTGCAGAGTGCAGACAAAGGAGCAAAGGCTTTGAGCTGGCCAAATGTATGAGCAAACAGCTAATAGGAGCACTTTTCTATAGAAAGCATATATACATTAAGGATGCAAGGAGTAAAACTAACCAATATAAAACATGTTCCTACTTGTTTTTTTGTGCCAAAGGGGATTCTACTAGATATTGTCTTGGTTGGAATTAAATCTTATTTCAATCAATTACTTTGTAAGATGTTTTTCTTTACTTACTTTAACTTTTTTACATGGAATTTCTCTTGATCAGTGTCAAGAAAATTATGAACAAAAATACAAAAAAAGACTTTATCTGTACCTGTTGCCTGAGAGAGAGGTTGGCTAGGCGGAGCCAGCTGCAAGTCATTTGCTGCTGTCATATTACCGGTGGTCACGTCACCCTCCCCAATCTGGGATATAAACGCATACATGCATGTCAAACATTTTCCAGTTTTCTTGTGCATAAAGTGCAAATCAAGAGAAAAGAAATAAACTTGTCAAATCAGAAATGTTGTTGTTTGTCACATAGTAATCCATTATGTGAAAGTGAATTTTATATGTACACTACATAATTTTATAAATACTACAAATCTAAACTGAATGTCTTTGTGATATTTCTACAATTTGACTGGAATCCCTGCGTGTATGTTTATACAAAGGGCCATACAGGCAGCACTGCATGTCAGAGCAGAAACGTTACCAAAAGAATGTGAGGAGGCAAAGATCTAGTAAAGAATATACTTATTCTGACATGTAGGGATTTCACATTAGCAGAGTAGGCTTCATAAAAATGGAAATGGAAAAAACATGAAACAAGCTGGACAATTCCAGGAGTTAACTGCGACTAGCTGAATAACACTTCCTTAGCTGCAATGGGAAATGATGCCGTACAGAAAACACTGATGACATCTGACAAAAGGCTTGGAAGTACAAAAAATGTACATGACAGTAACCTGAAAACAAAAGCCAGCCATCTGCAGTTTGCGAAAAGATGCCTGTGCATTAAAACAAACCATTGAACTATTCAGCTATGATGCAGACGTATGATGGCAATTTTAGCATAAAAACAAATGCAAAAAAGATTTAGTGTTGTGTTAACTGTGAAATGATACATTTTTATTTCTTAAAAAAAAAAAAAAAAAACAGAAAACGTGTTAAGGATAGGTGTGTTTAGAGTGCATATGACCATAGATAGGAGTAATACCCGGGACAAAAACCAGGCATATACAGAACACTTCAATGGTTTCAAACAGTACTATTAATGATCTTGTGTAGCACAGCCTAAGACAAACCCCATTCAAAAAGGAGTGGAATTAAGTTGTTGTTCACACATGCACACCATCCAACTTTACAAATATACTGAGAGAAAATCCTGACACTGAGATGTCCTAAGGTGAAAACTCCAGCACATTACAATGCAATACATTTGCAAAGATGACTAAATGCTTAATGCAATTGGCAAAACAAACCACAGCTACCAAAACCACAAGAAAAAGAAAGACAAAATGATTAAATACTTCCTAAACACTAGTAACTCTACAAATAATGAGATGAAGATGGGATGCCCTGCAGACTTGAAGATTAATTACAGAGCTTGGCACTGTTAGCATAATACAGTAAGTCTCCTCCACATACCAGTCTGGAATTTGTGGCCAAGATACTGCCTTTCTTCAATAACTCTGACAGGAGCGGAGATGGTGGTGGTGTGGCTTTCTGGCCCAGAAGCTTCTTTTGGGTGGGGTCATCCAGAAGTGACCCGTGGCCGACGTCATCATTACCAAGTCCAGAAGACTCAGCAATTGACATTAATTTGGCTGATCCTGAAGCCTAGCGGCAGAGAGAGAAATGTGATGTCATATTTTTTTCATACCAATCAAAGGTTTTCTTCATTGATCAACTCTGATTAAGTGTCTCTATTGTAGAGACTGTGGGAATGGTCAAGAATATTAGACCCCTTTCTGAAATATAAATAAAGTCATATTTTCATATATATTAGGGCTGCAGCTATCGATTATTTTAGTAATCGAGTCTTCTACCAATTATTCCATCGATTAATCGAGTAATGTGAGTAAGAAATTACTTTTGTTTTATAGTAAACAGCAATAGTAAATATACAAAAGAGAGGTTTCCTTTTTAGAAAAAGCAACATTTGTTTTGCCTAAATTGCATACAATAACAGGGATAGATGCTTATATTTGTAAGCACTGGCTGCACGGACCACCAAGCCCCTTATTCTGTTGGCCAAGGTACATTTTTGGTGGCCCAAATGTAAATCTTTCTCGCCCCATTCCCCTTCATGCCTGCACTGAGTCTTTACATTGGATATGCAAAAGAGCTTTTCACTAAGCCCAGGTAAATGTGACTGTACAAAGCTTACAGCAGGGCTATTCAACTATACTGTTCTGGTGGACACATTCTCAGAACGGTAATACTGAGTGAGGAGAAAGAATGAAGAATGCGGACATCACCGGCATGGTCTGATGACGTCATTCACGTGCATATTAAGTAGCCATGAGGATTTACGGCTCCAGCGGAGAGGGGCTGGTTTGTCTCCGGCAGCAGCTAAGTTTACAAGAATTTGTCCAAATTTCAAGATCTGTAGCAAACAGGGTTCGTTCCGTGGAAATGATGAGTAGACTGATGTTTTCTACTGAGAGGATGTAGCATTGACACCCTGCTAGTGGTAAGCTAGTTCGACTTTACAATAGACACACTGTACAGAGTTTTTGTTTTTTTGTAGCTTAAAATGATCCCAAACTTTCTGTCGTTTTCTCTTGCCTGTCTCTTCTCTTAGCTCGATGGTGTTTTAAGCCCCCAACGTCTCTACCAGGCAGCACTGCGACCGTTGACTTCAAGGCACCTAACCCTAACCTTAACCCTAACCATAACTATTGCCTAATCCTAGTGCCTTCTAGTCAGCGCTGCCTGGAAGGAGACGTTGGGGGCTTAAAACACTGATAAACCTTCTCTTAGCCCCTCACTATTTTCGCTCTCTTCCTTTAGTTGTAATCTGCGCAGTCTTGTGTCCACAGAAGCGTCAGCCCTTTGTGCGCTAGTAATAATCATCTGTGCGGAAACACAGTGAGCGGTAAAACATTAGTTACATTAATTAAATGAAGCCTCGAGGCAAAAAATTTAGCATTGAGGATTTTTAGTAATCACATTATTCTAGTTACTTGAGGAATCGTTTCAGCCCTAATATATATATATATATATACATATACATATATATATATATATATATATATATATATACATATATATATATATATATATATATATATATATATATATATACATTTTATCATTTGCCAAGTGCCATGGCCATAGCACAAGGTTTCACTCAGATTTATAACATAAGCATTACCCCTACTAAAAATACAGTTTTTAAATGTTCCATGCAAAAGTATGATTATTAAAAAGTAGGGCAGACCTTAAAGGTATAATATGTAGGAGGTATCGCTTACTGTTTTTAAACACACAGCGTTCAAGTTGGCCCCTCCTCCCCGGCTTAACAAGCCAGAAAAAGAACGTGAGAGCAGCGGTGGTCGAGTGAGCTGGAGAATAAAGGCAGAGAGGTAGCGCCGAACAAAGTAAATCGAGGAATAAAACGTTATTTTCGGATTGTCTCACAGCGGTTACGCTCTAAAGCATAAATAATCACACCCACACCTCCGCAGGATGGTCTGTGTGTGTGTGTTTGTCAGTTAAACTTGTGCATTGGTATGAGATGCCGAGGGGCGTGACAAAACAGTGGTACCTGGGAATGACAATGGGCTGCACACCCTGCACAATGTTATTGGCTGGGGGTTACACACCCATGTGGAGCCCAAAGGCTCTTTGCTGATGCCCATAAATGTCCCGCACACAGAAAAATAATAAGAAAAAAGAAAATACACGCAGAGGGCAGGGTCTCTGTAGATACAGACACCGCCACACACATGATTTAAAAGGATTATTTTTGTATTAGTCTATACATTGTTTTAATATACCTTTAAATTCTTTTGAACCTTCAGTAACTTACATTTTTTGTTGATGCAAGATCCAGTGTCAAGCACTCGAGTGGGTCACCTGGTGAGAACTCCTTGCTTGGGGAGCTACAGTCTGAGGGTGAATGCATGGTGATGCTTGGCACTCGCTTAGGTGTGTTCTTTGCCACCTGTCTGGCTGGAAGAGGGAGGGGCAGCATAGAGAGGATTCTCTTATCAGTCACACGAAAGCTGATGTTCAACTTGCCTTTTTTCACAAGAAAAAGGTGCCATGAGCCATGACTATCATTTAGTTGGTCTATTGGTCCAATACTTGACAACTATTAAACACATTGCTATGAAATTTGGTACGAAAATTGGTGGTCCCTGGAGGATAGATCCTACTGACTTTGGTGTTCCCCAAACTTTCTAGTGCTATCAACAGGTCAAATTACTGATATTACCAAGCTGTCATCAGCCTACTGTGAGATCATTGATGACGCAGGTTACAGTTATCGTGTTTACATACATGTTAGCATGCTGAACATAGCATGTTATGAATTTAACAAGCTAATATGCTAAACTTTAGCATGTTATTAACATGCTAACTGTGGCATGTTGACATGCTAATGTTGAGGCTGAAGAAGTGCTGAACCTGACAAACTAAAGTCTAAGAGCTAAGACTGAGCCAAAACTAGCAATGTTGAGCTGAGCCTGAACAGTTAAATCTGAGTTGTTCCAAAATGGCCATTGTATCAAATGTACCCATTAGATTTAGGTAGTACTAATGTACAAGAGGATAAGCTCAAAGTGAGTGTTCAGTTCCAACGAAATAAGAAATATCCTGTGTTTTTCCTGTGTATTTTTTTTCCAACTCTACAGTAATACAGTAAAACAGCTTACCTATATAATGTTATCAATCAATCCGCCACCTCTAAAATCTGTTACACTTTAAGCTAAGATTAAATAAGGGATAATGTCAGCATACGGGCCAAGTGATTGAAGAACAGCTGAGGATGTTTCAGAAGTAAACATACAATTTATGGAGCATCAATACAATTACTGAAAAATAATTCTGCATTGGTGTTTTCCCCCTAAAATACCCCTTAAAGTGAAGAAGATACCCTGATAAGAAGCATTTGTGTTTTTTCTTTTCAACTCTGTTTCTTCCTCCTCCAGTTTCTCCTTCCTGAAAGATAATATTAAGATAATATATTGTGTGGGTTAGTAGATAGTTTCTAATGTCTAAGCTTTACAAACAGAAAAAAAGATGTACTGTATCATTGTATAAACAGGACAGATAGAAGGTTTGATGCCTCTTACTGCAGAACTTCTTCCCATAACTCTTCTAGTTTGGAATCTAGACGTCCTGCTTGAATCAGTTCAGCCTCTCTCTTCAGCTTCCTATAACAGAAACATATCAACAGCAGTTTATAATGCAACTACTTTGTTTTTTTTGTTTTCACAACGATGGTGATGTGTTCATGCTGTTAAAAGCTATGTTTGTGCACCTGTGCTTCTCCTGTGTTTCTTTGATCAACCTTTTTAGTTCATCAATCCTGTCAGCTGTCAGCCTGCGTACTATCACGTCCTCCACTGTCTCCACCACTTCACTTTTCTCACCACGCTTCCGCCTTAAGGTAATAAATGCATTATTAGTTTAAGACATTTCATACATTTCTGGTATAAGACATGCGTGTGTCAAACAGTATAAAGCTATGTGATATATTTTTGTTTGCAAGTCTACAAAAACATGCTAGAGATAAAAGTCACTTATGCGCTCACTTTGGGGCCTCTGTTGTTTCCAGGAGCTCAGAGTACTTGGAGGCACAGTGCTTTGAAGAGCCAAAGGAGAATCAAGAACAACTTTGTGACAGGACAAGATATCATTTGCCAAACATACTGCAGAGGTCATGAATTTGGTCACTGTGTTCTGCGGTAGAGTGAGTTTGGATTTTGTCATACCTTTTGAGAGAACCAATCAGGTGGTCGCCCGGGTTCTGCAAATGGCTTGATGGCTCGACTGACAGATACCCTGTTGAGATTAAGAAATTTTGTAAGACAATCAAAGATGAAAACACAAAGCAGGCTACTCTTTCTGTTCCGGTTCATTGTATTTTTTAAACATTTATTTCTCCAAAGTCTAAATTATTCTATAGCCTATATAGTCTATTGTGTCCATTTGTTTGTTATTACTACCTTTTGGAAGGCTTTTAGTTGTAAATTCATGCAAAATGTATGCAAAATTAAAGCCAGCATGCACTGGGCACCACCATCGAAAGCATGCAACTACAGGCAACCACATGCCTACCTATGGTTCATTCTTTTATTTGCATGTCTTTGGATTGTGAAAGCCACAGCAACCACCCTTTCAAGCACACATAGGGGCAACAATGCTGACAAAACAGCCACCCGTATTGACAATATCTAATCTAATCTTAAAGGCATATTATGTAGTAAACATCGCTTACTGTTTGTACACAGTGTTAAAAGTTGGCCCCTCCTCCCTGCCTCAATAAGCCAGAGAGATTCATTATCATTCATCATAAGCCATTCATTATTTGTACTGTTTTCATTTTTAATTTGAGGAAACTAAAGTAGTTCAGTTAGAAAGTCACACACAGCTTCAATTAGAAGTTAGAAGCTCAGGCCGCAGTTATTAGGTCTGAAGAGTTTAGTTATACAGGAGCAAAGTCAGTTATTTGAGTTTGTGGCAAAACCTTTCACAGTGCACATTTTTCATTTTGTGACTTTCGATAGAATAAAAGACTATTTTTCCATTCATATTTCATTTTCTTTAAAATAGCGTTGAAGTCTTGTTTTGTTCCCGCGAACCCAATATGGTGTGTCATCTTGTCTCGTCACACCCCTACTAAAATGTCCATTGGGAAAAATGCCAAATACATACATTCAATAATAGCATATTCAATAGCCTAATATTGTGTGACCTATAAGATATGTTGCAAAGACAACTTGCATATAAATTATAATTTATACAAAAGTTGGGTTTTGCCTCTGTTAAGACATTGAGAGATTCACTGAGTGCTGAGTCAAACATTCACTTACTCTGTGAATTAAGGATTTATTTAGTTTTTTTACTGTTGTACAGTAGCCTATATGCTTCGTTTGCAAAGTTAGTGACGAGTTCATTCTGCTGACTTCTTTTAATAAAATACATTTGTTAGAAATTGGATCATAGCGTTTGTGTGTTCTGCGTTTTATTGCTGTTTAAATGTAGGCTATTAGGCTATATGGCTATTTAAAACATATGTCCGGTAGTTGTTAGTGTTAACCCAAGACATATTGCCGGATTTTGTGCGAATGCAGAGTTCCATCCTGTCTGTGAGTCGGTTAAACTTCAGAATCAGAATCAGAAAAGGTTTTATGTGGCCGGGTTGGCTCAGTGGGTAGAGCAGGCGCACATATAATTAGAAGTTTATGCCTCGACGCAGTGGTCCAGGGTTCCAATCCGACCTGTGACGATTTCCTGCATGTCTCCCCCCTATCTCCCCTTTCTCACCTAGCTGTCCTGTCGAATAAAGATGGAAAAGCCAAAAAAAAAGAAAAGGGTTTTATTGCCAAGTACGTTTTTTAACACATACAAGGAATTTGTTTTGTTGTTGTTGGTGCATGTTACACATTCTCTAAATGGAATATTAAACAATATAAGTATAGGTATTAACAATATAAGTATAAGTATATGTACACAGTATGTATTAAATTAAAAATAAAGATAGAAATAAAATAAAAAGAGCATTACAGCAGAGAGAGAACAGTGGCATGAAGAGCCAGGGGTGGAGTGTCAGGGTGGTTTCCGGGCCTTGTTAATAAGGCTAGTGGCGGATGGGAAAAAGCTGTTCATGTGGCGTGTGGTTTTGGTCCTGATGGACCTCAGCCTCCTGCCAGAGGGGAGTGTCTCAAACAGTTTATGCCCAGGGTGGGAGGGATCGGCCACAATCTTTCCAGCTCGCTTCAGAGTCCTGGTGACATACAGGTCCTGGAGCGGCGGCAGATTGCAGCCAATCACCTTCTCTGCTGACCGAATGACACGCTGCAGCCTGCCCTTGTCCTTGGCAGTGCTAGCAGCGTACCAGATGGTGATGGAGGATGTGAGGATGGACTCAATGATGGCTGTGTAGAAGTGCACCATCATTGTCTTTGGCAGGTTGAATTTCTTCAGCTGCCGCAGGAAGTACATCCTCTGTTGTGCTTTCTTGACGAGGGAGCTAATGTTCAGCTCCCACTTGAGATCTTGGGAGATGGTAGTTCCCAGCAAGCGGAAAGACTCCACAGTGTCAATTGTGGAGCCACAGAGGGTGATTGGGGCAGGTGGGGCTGAGTTCCTCCTGAAGTCCACAACCATCTCCACTGTCTTTAGAGCGTTGAGCTCTAGATTGTTTTGATTGCACCAGGTCACCAGGTGGTCAGCCTCCCACCTGTAGGCGGACTCGTCTCCATCAGAGATGAGTCCGATGAGGGAGGTGCCGTCCGCGAACTTCAGAAACTTGACGGACTGGTGACTGGAGGTGCAGCTGTTGGTGTACAGGGAGAAGAGCAGAGGAGAAAGAACACAGCCCTGGGGGGATCCGGTGCTGGTGCTTGTGTGTCGGTGTGGCCAGGTTGGATCAGTGGATAGAGCAAGCGCACATATACTGAGAGGCTTATGCCTCGACGCAGAGGTCCAGGGTTCGAGTCTGACCTGTGACGATTTCCTGCATGTCTTCCCCCTTTCTCACCTAGCTGTCCTATCAATTAAAAGCCCAAAAAATAATCTTTAAAAAAAAACAAAAAAAAAACTTGTGTGTCGGTATCAGACGCTGAGGGGCGTGACAAAGCGGCAGTACCTAGGAATGAGAACGGCTGCACAACCTGCACGCTGTTGCTGGCTGGCTGTTACACACCCACGTGGAGCCCAAAGGGTCACACAGCAAAATAAAAAGAAAAGAGAAAATACAGGCAGAGGGCAGGATCTGCAGCTACAGACACTGCTACACCCCCCTAATGGTTCATAATTGAGAGGGATTATTTTTGTATTAGATACATTTTTCTTTGGTAAAATACTGCATATTATACCTTTAAGTAAAAGATTGAATGTATAAAAAAACTAGTGCTGTCACTTAAACGCGTTATTAACGGCGTTAACGCAAACCCATTTTAATGGCGTCAATTTTTTTATCACGAGATTAACATTCTTTTTGGCCTAGCAAACGTTGTAGTTTTTTTTCACATGCTGTTGCAACAACTAGTAACATTAGAAAAACTGCAACACCACACCAGATCTAGCTAGACCGGAAACAAAACAACAGGCACGCCACACACACTTGTTTGGGCTTGCGAGCCGATCACTTTGGTCTTGTCAAATGGTTCCATTGACAAGACCAAAGTGATCTGTGTGTTTTGTCGTTGTGAACTGAGCTATCATCGCAGCACGTCCAGTCTGAAATACCACTTGATGGCCAAGCACACAGCTGATGCAAATTCTCCGCCCACTCGTCAAAGCCGTTACATTGTGTGAGAGATTATTTGTTCCAATTGAGAATGTTAGTGTGAAATTGAACACTACACTATGCCAATGTTGTTTTCAATAAAAAAAACATTTGCACAAAGCAATCCGATCTACTTTTCCATGTTGATAAGAGCATTAAAATGAGAAAAAAATAATGGGACAAAAAGAAATCAAGGGACATTTAGAATAGATAAAAATGTGCGATTAATTGCGAGTTAACTATGGCATTAATGCGATTAATCGCAATTCAATATTTTAATCGTTTGACAGCACTAAAAAAATCGGAACTCTTTATACACTGCCATAAAGCAAGTAACCTCTGAAAACTTTAACATATTCATACATGTTCAAATTACAAATGTCTATGTATGACTGTATAATAGACCATTGATGCCAGTTTTAGACTAAAGTGGCAAGAATAGAGCAGTAGTACAGTACCAGTTCTGGTCTCCACTCTTCATGACAGATGTGGCCAAACACAGCTTCTCCCTCACTGACCATGGCTCTATTGGTCCAATGACAAGTAGCTTGTGTTCTGCAGATGTGGAAGAAGATTAACAAAACATGACACATGCAATATAGTTTATGTTCAACTGATTGTCCGCTACAGTTCTCAGGCCTGGTAAGGAAACTATTCATCTCGTAAGATCGGCTTCATGTTTCTGCTACCTAAAGCTGCCCACCATACCGGCCGGCAGTTCACTATGGACACATAAGTGCTAAAATCAGTGCACCAAAAGCATGTCGTTTATACTGTTGGTGGATCCACCATTAGTGTAAATAGAGTTGTCAACTCGTAATGACAACCATTAATCCTTGCTGGCTCCCCTGCAGGGAGCGGAGGCTGCCGTGCAGGAAGTTAGTAGTGATAACATCAACAGTACGACACGTTCAACGCTAACGGATAGCATGTCACGTCATTTGCTATATCAACGTTAACGTTACTCACTTCCAACCCCGTTTGCCATTTTCCTGTCATCCCGACATCCCATACATCTTGGTAGATCGAAACGCAGCAATAAATATAACACTGGCGAGATCCGAAAACGATATACATCAAATTATGGACCTTAACATCAATGAATGTTACGTTATGGGTGTTGAGGGTTTCAAGATTTCTCTTTCTAGCTAGCAAGCTGAATCACCGTTGTCCGTTAAAGTCACTTGTCTCGTGTGTCTTAGCTTATTGGTAACTTAAAAATTAACTAGCTAGCTCAAACGCTATAACGTTATAGGGCTTTCTATGTAGCTAAACACTCGCAAAAACGGTTTAATTTCGCGTTAACCTCGACAGAGTCTGTGCTACCAAGAAACAGCCAGACGATAAAAATGTAGCTTACTATAGTCACTAATGTTATTTGTCATTGTAGCTTGCAGCTAGAAGCGAACTGTTCGTACACGCCCACCACCACAGAAGGTGAATGATGGTAACGTTACACCCCCGGGGTGCTTTTCCTAACTTAGCTAGCTAGCTAAATCGCTTGTTTTTGAGTTTTACACAAATATACAATTTTTCTTGTGGCTGTAGAATATCAATACAACAACAACAACAATAATAATAATAATAATAATAATAATACATGTACAAATGTGAGACTAACAGCCATTTTTTTTTTTACCTTTGAGCCTAAATGTAGGGAAGATATTTGATGCCACTTGAAAACCCTTAACCAGTTAAATACTTATTGTCATACAGTGAAGTTATGAATCATGTTGAATCATGCTGTACAGGTATTGCGAGTGCACTGTAGCAAATTACATGTAGACTATTAGCTAGATGAAAGATTTAAAATGCCAAAAAAAGAAATAAAGTGAAATACAATACACATTATATGTATATATAATACAATACCCCCCAATGATTTTACTGTATCATAATATGTTAAAAGACATTTATTTATTTCTCTTTAATAACAAAATGAATTGCTTTAATTGGGACATGACTTTTCCAAGCCACATTAAAAAAGAAATCAGAGCACAGAAAACAAAATGAAGCTAATATTTCTAGTAGGGGACCTTTGGTATTTATGGAATGGACCACCGGAGAAAAATAGGGGAGGGTCATGTCTTTTTATTCTTTGTTGAGTGGAGGGTCATCCAATTTCTTTTAGTCTAGGGGGGAGGGTCACTAAACTATTTTATTCGTGAAAACAGCAACATTTCAAAGTGGCTTGTTTGGTGCATATTTATCCATGTAGCTCCATGTAGCTCTCTCAGTCTTGGCCCCTATCGCTAGCAGATGGGTCCCTCCCTATTTAGTCAGCCAGACAATTTGAACTGTAGCTTTAGAGACCGTGGGATTTCCCAAACTGAATAAATCCTGCTGACACATATAAACACAAAACTGCTTTGCTAGCTCCATCATGTTGTAACTAAGACATCTGATGAAAAAAATATTTTATTCATTAGCATGATTGCCGTACTGTTTAGTTCAAAAACATCCAAAACACCGTATGATACCCGACTCAAATATAGTTTCGGTCCCGGTGATATTATATATATAAACGACAGCCTTTTCAAGGCATTTGAGAAGGAAGGAGTGGTAGCATGCAAGCTCCCAAATTGACGCTCGTCTGAGAAATGGAGTTTTGGATAA
Source organism: Sander lucioperca (assembly GCF_008315115.2). NCBI lineage: Eukaryota > Metazoa > Chordata > Actinopteri > Perciformes > Percidae > Sander > Sander lucioperca. Next base: position 13,238,055 of record NC_050185.1, on the reverse strand, counting down.
TGTTCAGCTTCGGCAAGCTTACCTATGCTAAAATATACAATGACTGAGGAAGCCTAGTGACGAGTCCATAGCAACCAGTGTTGAATTACCCAGTGTGCTTTGCTGAATGGTCTCAATGTTTTATTGTTTTATTTCATGTGAATACTAGTTTACTAGATGAGTAACTTAGTATTTGAAGTAATGCAGTAATGCACGAAGTGTGCATTTAGTTTCCATGCTTATTGTGTTTCCACAACAATGTTAGTGAGTAAATCTACTGAAATGGCCACCACACCATAACAGAGGAGTGTGATGCGTAAGATGAGAATGCAGAGGTTTAATCACAAATGTCTTGGCTGTGAAAAAACAATGGCTATCTGTATGACTTTGCCAAGCACAAACCAGTACAGAAGGCATCAATAAATTGTTGGGGAGGGTCATCCCTTTTCTCCTTGTCATTTTGGAGGGTCACCCAAAATGTATTGTTGGTAAAAGTCAGGTCTATTTTGTCTAAAGGTCCCAAAACTCCTCTGGTGGCCCCTGAAATAAATAATAAACAGCCCCTAACCACCTGTAAATTCTGTTCTAACTTCGGGAAATGCTAAGTGGGCGGCTGTCCCACATTGAGCAGCAGAGCAACAGACTAGAAAAAAACTGGTTTACATCCATTTTCACAGTCTATGTTTACAACCAGTATGATCAGCAAAAAACAACAACCAGCATCATTTTGAAATGAATAATTTGGGCTTAGCTTTACATGTAATGTCAGTATGAAATACGTCTAGTTGCAACCTTTACGGTTTTATGAAACTGGGACACAAATCCCTTGATAGTAAAATAAAATGTAAGCCTATTTTGATTGCACCATAGCATGTTACACCATTTTGTGATTGTTGCATTTTGCCACTTCCTGCATGTTGCTAGATCTCCCTTTTATGAACAACTGCTGTAGAGGTTTCTATTTTGTAATCCCACATAAAAGCTTTACCTGAGTTGTAGTCAATGGTCTACACAAGAGGGAGTATTTGCTTTTCCTCAATTATGCCCGAATACGTCATTTCTATTTATAAACCACTTACACCAGAGTATTTCTTTAGTGTTGTGTAGATCAACTCATAAGGAAATAAAGTATACCCAAAGACAAATCTGTAAATGTCAACGTTAAATGTTAAACATGTGTACACAAGTATTGATGGGATATGCAGGCACTTGGCCCTCCTCTCTGGTTTCATCGATCCTATGATGTAGCTTGTGTCATTAATGAACAATATGAGAGAGGAGACATGCTGGTTGGCTGACTGGATGAATGTAAAGAGTTTATACTTGTCCGGCATAGGAAACAATATTGAGTTCTTACTAAGTAGGACCACAGAATCTGAACAGTCCCTGCTTGGGTTATGCACCATAACACTGGACAAATTAGTAACTGACTTTGTGACAGAGGTTGGTTAGATGAAACAGCGGCTCTTTCTAATCATATGGTCCAGTATCTTCCACAGAGAGAGACCAATTACTACAGGGAAACAAATGTTAATGAGGCACTTGACATTTAACTCCATAGCACTGCCTCTTCACCCCCTGCTGCTGTGTGGAATAACTGTCAGCTCTACAGGAAAGACTGGAAGCCTTGTAGAGGATAGGCATGAGTCACATAAGTCTGAGAAAACTCACACTTTGACAAAAACTCAATCACTTACTTTGCAAACTTAGTGTTGGCTAAAGGCTATTGCATGCTATCCAGTGATCTTGTGCATTTATTGTAGGAAAGAATTAGATTTTTTTTTTTTCGAGCTTGATAAGACCCTCTTGAAATGTTGCATTATTACCTGTGAATCATTGTGCATTTAGAGTCATTCCTTACTACTGCTATACTGTAAATCTGCACAATGCTCCATGTAACTTTGTCAGAGAAAGACCCACAGGTTACATCTGACCTACAGATAAAATCATAACATACAAAATCAACCTGTTTGCTGAAGGCGTAATAATGTGTTACACTGTAAAAGCACTTGAAACAGAAATTAATGTTGATGACATTTGGAGGACTTTTTTTTTTATTCTAAGATTAAATTGTGCCAGACAATGAATACTGATTACTCAGTATTGATTGCTCCTTCCCAATGCGCCTAAAATGAATGCACTTGGTAAATATATGTATTACCGATTTTGTCTGAGAATGAATTACAAATAGGAAAAACAATTAAAGTCATAGGAAACAACATATTCTCTTGAGAGCTTCTTCATTATAATCTAATGCATTTTATGTTGCTGTCAAGTCAGGTGTTATGAAGAAAAACAGGTGTTTCTTTCATCTCATTGTAATAAACTATTAGCTATTTAAATATAATCCCCATTTAGGCTCTTTAAAACAAAACCTATATTTAATGTTCCATCTTGCAACACATGCTCCTCTATCATCTCAGGTAAGCAAGTGATAGAGACTCTAGAGATGAAGGTCACACCACATGTTGCCTTTAACTGCTGCACTGAGCCCATCCTGGGGGCAGAACCACAGCTAGTTATGTGAAGGAGGGAACGTATTGAAGTCTTTCTCCTCATCTTTGCCATTCATTTCACTTCATTTGTTACTCGAAATTGGAGTGGGGGACCCCGTTGAAGACAAGCAGACCTTCATTTCAGGAGCCGGTTGCTGTTGGTCTGGTGAGTGATGTGATTATTACGAGTTAGGATAAATCTTGAAAAAAGTCTATTTTTGTACAGATTAATGGAAACAGCTCATGCCAGACCATATACCTCTACATGTGTGTGTCTACAAGTATTAATTATATCAGTATGTAGAAATTATTTGTATTGATAAAATTGACAAATTTATTTCACACCCACAGACACTGACACAATAAATAAAGTGCCTTTTGTTGTTGACCAATGATGGTTTTCATTTACTGCTCTTTAAAAGCAATGATCTCTTGCATCAGTCTACAGCAGCACCTGAGCAACACATTAGCAGCATTAAAAACACTGATTATAACTCTCTACATCTGCAGTTTATGATAAACCTATTTTGAAAGAGCAAAACGTTAATGTTAATGTTAGGTGTATTTACAGCAAGCGGATGCCCTCCCCCGGGGAAGCTGCCCTCCTCCTTTGAGACCCTTCCTGTGCCACTTGCAGCTGAGACCCAGGGAGCAGAATTAACAAGCTAATTGAAACTGACTCTAACCATGGCACACCTATTGTCACCATTGTGTTTGCTCTGTGTGCACTTGAGAAGTGTATAACCATGTTTGTTATTCACCTAAATTTTTTTTAGCGGTGCATACTGCTATTTCATGTCTGATAACTTAACATTTGATGGTTTCCTGCAGGCTTGCTGACTTTAGTGGGAAACTAGGATGTCAAACAACATGGCCAAAATCGCAGATGCCAGAAAGACGGTAGAACAACTGAAACTGGAGGTCAACATAGAGAGGATGATGGTGAGTCAGCACATTATTGAAGTACACAACCAATGATAACGTAAAAGTTTACAACTCGCTTTAGATTGTTAAGTATGGCAACATGTCTTGTGTTTTAATGAATGAATAAAAATGCTCTTTTCACTTTTCTGTGTCTCAAAAAATATTTAATTTTATGTTGTTGTTTTTTTTTTTAATTTACATCTGTTTTTAAACTTTAACTTGTTGAAAACAAGTCCATTTTAACAGATAGAATTTTTTAGGATAAATCTGACCACAACCTCCAATTAAATTAAATTTGCTCCCTTTTAATAACTGATATCAGTTTCACACTTATAATTGATGCAGGAAGAAAGGCATTCTTTCAGTCTTTGATTCAACAGTAAAAAATAAATAAGGAATAACTGCATTTAAAATATTTTTTATCCTACCCTTTCATTTTTGACATGCACTAACACAACCTTTTTGTACAGATATCCAAAGCAGCAGCTGAGCTGATGGCCTACTGTGAAGCTCATGCCAAAGAGGACCCTCTGGTGACATCAGTACCTTCTTCTGAGAACCCGTTTCGAGAGAAAAAATTATTCTGTGTAATACTATAACCCCCACATGTACAAGACAAATGTCTACGCATTAACACTTTACATTTGCTATTTTAATGTGTGAATTTCATTTCAGTTTTAATGACAAAGAAAATGTTTTTTTTTATTATTTTTTTTGAGAAACCTGAGAAATGATCATCATTTGGACATGATAATGACGGCAATACAAATTTATCAAAAGTGGGTTCAAAGTTCATTTGAACAGGCCAGCACTGCTGCCTCTCCTTCTGTACACAGATTGTATCTGAGCTTATATATTAACTCAATTGTAGCCGAGTTCTCATTTTGGCAATACTGTTTTAGACTGATTAATTTTAAGGTATTTAAAGGCAAAATAAATGATAAGATTTGTTGTTCACACAGTTTGCTCTAGATCACATTTTCTCAGCATGAAGAAAATAGCCTCACATTAATGTGACAAGGACACGTGTTAAAGTAAATCTTTTTTTTAATTTCCCGAATAAACAACATGATCTTTAGTCAGCTATTGTTTTTCTGCCTGAATGTCACAGCCGTTTCCTAGGAGGATGTCCCTTGGTCACAGAAACTAATGCAAATGATGGGTGGGGCTATGTGATGACTCAACACAGGTTAGAAGTACACACAACAGGTGTGCACAGTTTGCTCAGACCAGAGTGCTCTCATTTTACCAGCTGCCAGGATTCACAGGTTTCCAAAGTCTTTGGGAGTTAGCAGCAGAGAATAAGGTATGTACATTCTGTTAGCCATATATTACAAGTGTGATAGGAAAGGCTAATTTTCACATTTAGTAACTATAGAGGGACTGTTTTGTGACAACTAACTTACAGTATCATCAAATCCAGTCCAGAAAAACTTGTCTAACTAAACGTGTAGGTCTCAAACAACCTGGTGCCTTATGCCTTTTGACATCTAGGATAACTAGAAGAAGTTACAAACGGTCAACTTTAAAAGCATTGATGAAGTCAAGAACACAAAAAAGCCCTAATTTTCCACCTTAAGAGTGACCATGCTACATTTTTAATTCACAGAAATAGGCCAGTGGCAACATATTGAAAGCACATTAATCAGCTTTTCATATTTGATCAGCTTCTCTTGAGCTGTGAGTGCGACCAATATTAATAAAGAGATACAAATTGCTTTAGTGCCTTTATGAACTTAGGTTGTTAATTTAACAATATGATGTTTACTTTGCAATAACCTACTATCCCGTGATTATGGGTTATCTTATTGTGGGTATATTTTTCCGTTTATTGACACTGTATTGCAAATTCTCAAAACACCATAAAACAATGCTACAAGCTTGTACTTTAACCTCAAAGTTAATTCAAAGGAATAAGAGCATTGAGATAAAAAATAAAACTGTGTACTAAGTACTAAGGTGTGTTATTTTTTAGGTTTTCAGGCCTAACGATGGCCAACTTTGGAGGACATGCCATTCCTGGCTCTTTTTTCCTGTTCCTTGGCTTTTGGCTAACCGTGAAACATGTTCTCCAACACTACTGGAGGAGAAGTCAGCCTAAAGGAAGACACATTATGCCATCTTTCTTTAAAAAAATGGACTTCTTGGAGGGAGGATTTCTAATCTTTGGTTCATTTGTTGGTTAGTTTTCCTCTCAATCATCTCCACACTCCAAACTCCCTAAACCTGCTCTTGACTCATCTCATTTGTCTGTTGTCCTGTCCCCAGGTATTATGATTGAACAGTTTGTGGTGGATGGGCCACATGCCCATCTCTACGACAAAGAGAACAATTCATGGGTCAAGCTGATGAACTGGCAGCACGGCACAATGTATCTGTTCTTTGGGATCTGTGGAATAGCACTGGTTGCCAGTAGTGCATCCAAACTGGTGCCAGCTGGTGTTGACCGCCTTGCTCTCTCCGTGGCTCTTTTTGTTGAAGGTAAGCTTTAGGTTTTAGTTTTACACTTTTCCTTTTCATCACAAATACGTCCCCCTTGTGTGTATTTGAGTTTTGAGTTTGATTCTCCCATATCATCCAGGGTTTCTGTTTTATCACCACCTGCACAATCGGCCCCCTCTGGATGCTCACATCCACTCACTGCTGCTCGTGCCTGTGTTCAGTGGATCAGCCAGCACCATGTTGGAGGTGTTCATAAGAGACAACATTATTTTGGAGCTGTTAAGAGCATGCCTGTTCATCCTGCAAGGCTCATGGTTCTATGAGGTGATTAGCAAAATGAGACATTGAGAATGTCGTAAAGTGTGGAACAGTGTGAATATGCCCATAAACATTTCTTGAGCTTTCAGAGCCACCAACAATTGGTACCACACAGTACCAATGTACTGTATACACTATACTCGATACAAAACCAAGGAATACTTAAAGGACCATGGCAGTGTTTTTGACAGTTTAAGTCTATTTACTGCAACTTGTGGATACTTTAGACTTTCCTCTTGGCAGCCAATTGATTTAAATAATTCCTGTATGCTTTTCAGTAACAAATTAGTTCCACCTTGGTCCATTTGTAGAGACATGCAAATCCATTACACTGACTTCAGACTTGTCTCCTTTTTCTGTTTTGTAAATACCTTTTCATTTAACAGAACATTTTGCTTAACATCACAGGCAGTTGGCTCCTTTATTTAATATATACTATTATACTATTTGTCATTTCAGATTGGATTTGTACTTTATCCATTAAGTGGACCGGAGTGGGACCTGAAACTGCATGACAACCTCATGTTCATTACTATGTGCTTCTGCTGGCACATAGCTGTGGCCCTGCTTTTAGTCACCTGCATCTCCTCTGTGGTTTGGTTGTAAGTATACTTTGCCTATACAGGTTTCAGGCAACTTCCAAGGAAATGTAACAAAAACATGTTAAACCACTATTGGAATGCAGCAACAATGAGCTTGTCTGCCTGCCAACGCAGAGACAATCAGCCAAAACAAAGGATGAAACGGGCTATATTGCCTTTATAAACTTGTTGCCTTTATAATAAGTCTCTGAAAATCCTTTGCGGTGCTACCAGCCAGTGAGCATGCAACACATACTAAATAGACAAATTGATAAATAAATTGAAGTGTCTACTTCCCAAAAGATTTGGGAACCTCTGGTCTAGGTTTTCTAAGTGCTTTCCTGCATTACTGTACTGTATTAAACACATTCAAGATGAAATCGGATCAAATAATGATTTCTTAAGCAGTGTTAGAGACTTTTAGTTATAGCTTTCTTTGAACAGAAAATAGCAGGAGTTTTTAAATGTTTTATTCCAATCTCTGAACCTGCATTGTAAGGTACATGCATGAAGATTATTTTTTTGGGGGCTTTTCCACCTTTAATTTGACAGGACAGCTAAGTGAGAAAGGGGAGAGAGAGGGGGAAGACATGCTGGAAATGTCACAGGTCGGATTCGAACCCTGAACCTCTGCGTCGAGGCATAAACCTCAGTATATGTGTGCCTGCTCTACCCACTGATGCAACCTGGCCACACCCCTGTGGAGTTTTTGTAAACATGGTTTTATTTGCATTCAACATTTAACGTCTCACTATAACGCGCTGTATCCCTAAGACCTGTTAAACAAGTTGAGTGTTTTATAGCCCTCGGCAGTCAGCAGAAATATTTCACATTACTGTTATACTGTACATTATTTAGCTTGCTTGTGCACACACTGGTAGAACAGGAGATGCACACATAAGTTTAAAAAAATGGCTCTGCAGTACCAATAGTGGGCAAAACTGAGGACTTGGTTTGGGTGTTCTGAAAACACTTGGAAATGTGGCTTTCCCTTTAAGATACTGCTTGTAGGAACCCTTGAAATGAACATATCAACACCATCAGTTAACTCGGAGTAGGCTAGAGATGTGTAATCTTTGTTGTTGAATGCATTTGCTAAAGTCTTGTTCTTCTTGTTCCAATAGCACAGTGAAGCGGTTCTCAGGAAGGGGACGGGACATAGAGATTGGAATGCGAAGTACATCCTCCAAAACAAGCTCCCAGAAAGCTTTGCTTGAAGAGTCGGATGAAGAGTGAACGCATGATTATGGTTCTTTAAAATTTTTACTTACGTTTGATTAGTTTTGGTCCATAAGACCAAGGGCGTTTTTTTAACCTGCCTTGTTTAGTTTGGTTGAATCGAACACTGGAGCTTTTACCCCCTTGGTGCAGTTCGTTTGGGCAGGTGTGAACACAGCAATCGCATGCGGGTGCGGACCAAAACTACGTGGTCTCAGTCCAGTTACAAACCAACTCTGGTACGCTTTGATACGATTCGTTTGTGGTGAGAATGTGATCCAACGCACTCACCAGGTACTCCTTAAGTTTGAGTAAAACGGTTCCTGTAGTCAGGCGTGCTTTGCAATCTGTGATGTGGCAGAGCATAGAGTAGCAGCTTGCAATGTTTCTCTCACCGAAATATACTGCAGTCAAGCTCATGTCTCTGTGGTCAAACCAGCAGCTGCTAAAGTTGGAGACAGACACCGGCAGAGCAGAGTGAAGTCCCGGTGAGCAGAGCAGATGTAGTAACGCTGTTCACGAAACAATGTCTGGAAAATAATTTAAATGAAATGAGCTGGTTTGACCAAGTGGATGTGAGAAATATGCTCTTTTTTTGCTCCCACCCCAGACACATTTGACCAATAAAAGGAGTGAACATAATGGATTAGTTTGTAGTGATGCGTTTTGGTTCGCTTTGATTTTTCTCTGTGTGAAACCAAACCAAGGGGAAAACGCTCCATGTTAACAAAACTCATCATCTGATTCGGACCAGAGCTAATGAACTATAGGTGTGAAAACGCCCTAAGTCTGCTGTTTTGTACAATTCATTTTTGTCAAAAAAAAAAAAAAAATCTGTTAAAATATGATCTGTTGTAATGGTCTGTTAACGTATTTTAAAAATAACAAAAGTACATGTTACATAAATTGTAATCTGAAATGTCTGGCTCGAGAGTATGGCTTGCTATTAAATGAAATAAAACACCTAATAAGAGAACAAAATATATTAAAACAAATTAACAAGTCACAACATTCAAATAAATCAGACTTAAGTTCCACTCATTTCACGTTTGCTAATCATACATTACATCAAACATTTAAAGATGTGAAAAAGAGAATATCCTATTGACAGTCACAGAAAGTTGACCAGTCATATAGAAAGTTGAATTTGTAGTTTAATATGAATTAATGAGTTATGATTTGAGGTTGTATTTAGAGGAAATATCAACAGAGCAAATGGTCTTTCGAAAGTTTATAAACCACTGAAGGAAAAAAGTAAATCTGAATTTCTATAGTAAGACTGCAACCTGCCAGAATATGGTTGTAGTTGTCAACAGCCTGGTGAGCTGTTTTATATTTTGACTATAACGATGTGGAGAATATAATTCAGGAGATGGAATGTAGTTGAGAAATAATGACAATTTTCAACATACTGGTGATACTGGTAACTTTGCACAGACCAACACCCTCCAACAGAGTGTCACTCTGAACACAAGCCCATAGCATTTACAGAAAAGTATTAGGTTTCTGGCTATGTGGGTATCATCCGAATAGAAAAGAAATAAAGGCATGTTGTACACTGTAATAACAATGTTATAAATACACATGCAAGAGTAGTAACAAGCCAAATGATCCTAAAAAAGCTTGAGAACAAAAAGTACTCCAATAGTTGAATACAGGCATGTACTGTATATATATAGTACAGTGGACCTACGATTCATTGCTGACTGACAAGATAGGATCACTGTTTAGGAGCAGGTGGGGGATCGGGGGCACATTTGGGTGAAGGTGCTGTTGTGACTACGACTGTGGACACAGATTTCGGGGAGCCTGTTGCCATGTGCTGCTGGAGCTGCTGCGCCTGGACCGTCTGGATGCGAACCTAAAAGGGAGAAAGACAGATAGCTAGCCTTAAGATGCTCGGTGTTTATTTAACTGGACCATAAAGCAGCTGGTTTGATTGAACGGGTGTCACTATAAAATACTTTCTCATTTGCAACACCAAAAAAAGTGTAATTTAAGCTAACCTGCGTGGCCTGTCCTTGCTGCTGAAGCTGCTGGAACTGCTGTGCTGTGACAAAGCTGACCGGTTTGTTCCCTGCGATCAGCTTGGTGCCAGCAGGCATGGTGGTTAGGATGATGTTCCTGCCCAGACTGCTGATACTACTCAGAAAAGAGAGGAAATGAACAAAAACATATCACCAGCCCAACTGACAGCTGTAGAGAAGGACCATGAAAGAAAAAAAGACATTACATAATATAATAAATAAATATATTTAAGAGGATCCAAAATGTATACTTCTGCCACTACAATGTAAACAAAATATAAACAATAGTTGCAAGGTAGTTGCCGTCACATGATGATGAAGGCCCAATAGAGGTTAAACCTCAAAGCATTGAATCTGACAGCACATTCAAATAAAATATATAATGAAAATACCTAAATAAGACAATCTTTACAACTCATTTTACATTTTATCTTTACAATCAAATTTTCTATTCATTTGATCTGGAAAATGTCTAAAAAAAAAAAAAAAAAAAAGTGTGCAGATGATGAGCCTTACTTTGTGTTGAGGCTTCCTTTCACAATCGGTGTGGTCACAACACTTTTGCTCTTCAGTGGTTGGTTCAGAACAGAGAGAGGCACAGTTATCCGTGCAGGTAACTTTCCCTACAGTGTTGTCAAAACAAGAGGATTGTTCCTGAGTCATGGGACTTTCAGAATTGATTTCCTAGACTTAAGTTGAGTTCCTTATTGATGGATTCTTTCATGAGAAAACTATGCAAATTAATAAATCAACTATTAACAGAGGCATTTTTCAAGAAGAATACAGTAATTTAAATCAATCTTTCAATTTTTTATATAGCACTTTTAGTACATGTAAATGTAGCACATCCAACTGCAACTCAAATGACCACTTATAAACACATTTCATTTCCCTTTTGTCTTTGGGAGCAAAATAAAAAGATCTGTGCTCAGCCGTTTATCTGTTATCTCATCTCAGATCACATAAAAAGCATATCTTGAGTTGTTTGACATAGGCAAATGTGAGCTGTTTGTTGGAGGTTTGCTTTATATACAGGATCATAGCTGACTGTGGTCTGGGGTTGCATGCATCCCCTTACTGTAGGGGCTGGTGCTATTGACTTTCTACTACTTTATATCCCATGACCTAGGCGAGTGAAAAACACTTGGTTGAACCTGCATTACAATATAACACTTATTATATGATATGATATAATGGTTTAGGACTATTTAGGATTTCTGGCGTTAGATATCTGTAATCATATAAAATAACATACCTTATCCGAAGGGAATGATGGCCAAATTAACAAAAAAAAACTTGCAATTTCCTTCAAATATATAGAGAAACAGAATCATTTCCTTACCGTTTGTGTAGTAACCACTGTAGCTGGGACCTGCCGCACAGTGGCTGTAGCTGTTCCTAGAGTCAGAGGTGAGCACGAGACTCCAGGAGCCACTGTGATCCCCTTAGCACCAGCCACAACACTGGCAGCCATGGTCACTACATTAGCACATGTAGACGCTGTGAGTGTTTTACTGCCGGTGGTGGTTGTCATCGTGATGGTCTGACCCTGTTTCTGTGGAATAACACCAAGGCCTGGCATTATACGAATGGTGGCACCACTCTTGTCAGGGGAGGTCACGCTAGAGAAGGTCCTAGATTTTTGGTCAGCCATGGTGACAGCCAACGTGGGCATCAGACGTATTGCTGTGTCTCCTGCAGCCTTCAACAAGTTAGCGGTAACAGGGCCTGCTTTGGTGGTCTGTACTTCCCCTGTGCAGGATGTAGCACTGGAGGCAGAGGAAGGTGAAGGGTGGGGTGGCGTCACATGGAGAGTTGCCGATATGCTCTTGCTGCCTGTAGTGGCACTGCTAAGGAAGTCAGGGGTGAGTTTGACAGTTGCAACTGGGGATTTGGCAAGAGTTGCCATCATATCTGGGGTGATCCGCAGCACCGTCTGGCCTTTTGCGTCTGTGGTGATGGAGGACGGTGGAAGACGTAGGACATCTTTACCCTGGATGCGCAGATTTGTAGCCGTTATTGGAATTCCTGCTCCTCCAGTCTTCATTCCCAATTGGCCTGTGATGGACACCTTAAAAGAAAAAAAATGTAACATAACAAAAAGATAAATCTTGTGATCATTAACATGGCAAATGACATTTGTTACTTATTTAAAGGATAGAGATTTTTACTATTATAGTCAGCTCCATAACCTGAAGACTTTTTTGTGTTGATACCAGATAAGGCCAGATTTCCTATGCAGGACAGAGGCTGAACTAAACTGAACGACTTTTTTCTGCACTTGTACTTTTAAGTATGTCTAAGTTACTTATTCATTAAAATTTGGCATTGAGTATTTAAGGAGTACAATGTGTCTGTTATCTACCTGTAAATAGCTTTAATAGCTTTTTTAGCTGTAGTTTGAGGGCATGGCTACCTCTACACATTTTAAATCTGTGCAACAACCAACTTCCAGCCTGGTGGAGACATTCTTACAGGTCAAGACTGTTCAGGAAAGCCTAACTGGCCAAATATCTGGTTCACCTGTTTGATATTCGGGCTGGTGACTCCTTGCAGCATAGCAGGGGAAACAGGGTTGTTAGCCGGGCTACCAGGTGATCTAGCTTGAGGTTTGGCCACAGCTACAGCAGACACAGACAGGGTGGTCGGCACCTGGACTGGACTGGCAGACTGACTCCTCAGAGGCACAGAAACCACTGCCTATTGATATAGATAATAAACACAGACAGAATTATTATGCATTTGCAATATGCAAAAACAACAAACACAGCTCTTCATCTAATTACCTGTGAAATGCTCTTGGCTGACATTGACACCGGCATCCTGATCTGGTGAGGGGTCTGATGTACCAGTGTGGCCTGCTGACCTCCTACCGAAGACCCCAGACCAGGCTGAGTGGAAACAACCCGCACCTGAGGGAGGGAGCCCGTCGCCAGGTGACTCACTATCCGAGCCGCGTGTTGGGATGTGACTGGCTGTGAAACTGGTGGACAAGCCTGACTGGTGGGTAAGATGGTTCCCAGCTGGGGCAATGAGGGAGGGGACACAAGAAGAACACTGGGAGAGCGAGATAGGGCAAGAGAGGAGAAAAGCCTATTTCAAATTACACAGATGAAACATGGATGCATGTATCGTACTATATTAAAAAGAACAAAATCTCTTGTGTCACACTGACCCTGTGCTGGTTTTGATTGTATCCGGGACTCCGGTCTTTGTTGGTGTGGTGGTTGTGCAGGGTAAGGGTGACATAGGGGTTCCAGGTGTGTTTGGGGTAGGTGTTGTTGGGGTTGGTGACATGGGATTGGAGCCTATATCCTGTCCTGCCTCCAGACATCCCGTGGTTTTACTGCTTCCGTCTTTACTTCCGGACTTCTAAAACATTAACAGGAGATTCTTAACCAACACGTTGCTCTCAGACAGTCATAAACAACAATTTAGAACTCCAAGTGGGAAAACAATAACTTCCACTACAGTAAATAGTGTATGTTTTACATTGTGTGCAGCTAGGTGCAGTTTCTGCAGTAAAATGGAGGCAGTGGACTCACAGGCTTAGATGCAGGTTTAGGTTTCTGCTGTAGGGCTTTTCTTGCTTTTGCAGCAGCAGCTTGAGCCTGGTGGATCCTCTCTGGATGAAAGAAACAAACATGGAAATTAACATTTTTCCAAATCCTAAATACAGGAGCATATATTATGAGACACTTTGCTCATCTCCATGTGAGTGCAATTCCACTATGATGAAGAACAAGGTGATAGAAGGATAAAGGAATAAAAGGTTGAACATTTTCTAATTCTACACATCCATGGTTTAAAACCACACAAATTATTAGAATTATATCTATCAAGCAGATATATCTAGGAAATTAAGTAAATCTTCTATTCAGACAATAGTGGATACTCAAACTAGAAAAAAAAGGCTCTTTGTTGGCTGTTTCCAATCAAAAACTACAGGATTAGAGATCTTTACACTTCTGAACAAACTTCAAAAGATGAACAGCTAAACCCTAAAGTCGGGAAAATGGTTTCTTACCAAACTCCTCTTGACTGCGACTGCGGTGCAGGTAAATCCAGAGCTTGCGTCCTATGTCATACTTTACACAAGGGTCTTTCTCATAGTGAAGTCTATCCAGAGCCCCACTGACAACTGTGTTCACCTAAATGACAAAGAAGACAATAACTTAAAGACTGCAGGCCAATGTAAGGTACACACAAGTCACTCTGCCAGAGTAAGCTGAATGACAACAGAAAAAAAAAAATAAAAAAAATATAGCACACCTGTGCACTAGTGACATCTGGAGCGAGAAACTGTGAGTCTTTCAAAAGTTCACAGATCTCTGCCCTCGTTCCTTCTCCATTGGGTAACCTGGCTGCTGCATCCCGCACTATGGAAGAAAGTGGTTGGAAGTCAGAAGGGTTTCCTTTTCACACACTGAAAACTGATTCTCTACAGCCTGACAAAGGAGTCAGAGTAAAACAGAAGGCCTAACCCAGAGAGAGAATGGTGACATATGGTGGTCGGTCCGAGCGGAGCAATGTGTGCTCCCTGGCTTTGTTGAGAGACATCTCCTTATCAAACACCCCTTTAACAGGCCCCACCACAGATTCAAAGCCGTGCATCCTAAAGGTGAAGGCTTTATGTGGCTGGTTGTATCGCTGCTGCTCCTAATAGAACAAAAAAAGTATGTATGTAAAACTTAGTATGTTCATGTCCAGGCAAAAGAGGCAAAATGTTGTAAATAACAAAAAGATTCCAGCAGCACAAACAAACCTGGATTTGAAACACTTGTCTCTCATCTCCAGTACTGGGCCGCACCACATAATCAGTTGAGCTGCTTGGTTAAAGATATTACACTGTTAACTTCAACAACCATGATATTGTAACTCAAACTGCTTTATTATGTTAATGTCAGGCTACAAATAACTATTATCTTTATCAATAGTTAAACTACTGATTTTTTGATTGAGCAATTAACTATTTGCCATCTAAAATACACAAAATTAGGTTAGTAAAAAAGGCATCCTTAGTCCTACTGACAATGCAAAAAACAATAATCCATTAATTTACGGTCAATCAGCTAGTTAATTAGTTACGTTGTTTGTGATTTTATCATGTTTGCAATGCCTTATAGATCGCTGAATCTTACACTCTCGGTGTGGGAGAAGTCATCTCTAGCATGTCTTCATTTTCTGTCTGTGGAAGACAGAAAAAACCTGTTTACATTTTGTCACAAATAAAAAACAGTGTTAAACATGGTAAACAAAAATAAAGTAGCATAGCATAGTATAAACTGCAGAGTCATTGCTGAAACTGTACCTGTAATATAATAATTGTACTACCTTAATAACTAAATCTTTGGAGTCCAGCCACAGCTGACAGAGTGCACTGAGATCCTTCTCTGTATCCTGAGTGGGGCCTAAAAAATAAATGATTGACTTTAATCCTCAAGAATAGTCTGAATACCAAGCACTGTATTAATCAGGGATTTTAATAGCTGCTTCCTCTTACCAATCCACTTCCACTGCTGAGATTCATCAGCAAATTCCAGAAATGGAGAAAAGCCACTGGGGAGTGCCATCATCCCATCTGATTAACAAAGATAACATACAGTACATGAGTAACATGGGGTGGATAATAAAGCCTGACCATTTCAGTGTGACCACGGCTAGTTACCTTTAGTCTCTCCTGCAAGAAACTGCAAGGCTTGAAGAACCAAGTCAGACCAACATGGGACAGATGAAAACCACACGTTGAGACAGCTGGCTGGAGAAGACTGCCACATTTGAACTTTCTCCTCTAACTGACACACAATGACAAACATCACAATGTAGGCCTTATGTGTAGTCGGAACTGTGATTGATTTTATATTATGTATGTGAGACTCTGTAATAAGAGCATACCAGTGAAGTGCTGTTAAGGGTTTCTGCCTTTAAGATGCTCTCCAACAAGCTGAAGAAACTGATAGCTATTTCTTCAACTGGAACCGGGCTGCTCTGAGACTCTTCCACAATTCTGCAATAATGTGGTAATAATGGTACATTAGTCTTTGATTACAGGAGACCCACTGAAAATATACATATTGTCATGGCACGATCTTCCTATGGGCTGTTCTGCATGGCTGTCAGGCTGGGTAGGAGGGACTTACATGGTCACAGAGACTGGGAGTTTACAAAGGGGAAGATTGGGAGCAGCTGCGGGAGACGACAGTTTGAGGATCGGAGTTTCAGGAAGAGATGCTGTTGCTGATTGTCTTAACGTTTGTCCGCGTCTTTAAATGTCTACAAGTGAACTGTCAATGGAGCGCCGAGGCTAACCAGTGTTGGAGGACGGAGAGCGGGCTGACCGGGTGACGGAGTGGAGCAGCACCGGGCAACGAACGACAGGTAGGCCCATTTCACCTTACCTTTAGCCTAGCGCTTATCTGTGGAAATTCATAAATGCACGGACGGCCAAACTCTGGAAGACCCTAGACAAGTAACGATAGTATCAAGTAGTCCCAGGGTTGTGATTATGCCGTGACAATATACACACACTATTCTGTAGGTATTTTTGACACCAGTGCGGCACTAGACTCACTCCTCCTTGATGTTGGGCAGTGGAGTAGATGGTGTGTCTGGCAGGGAGTTGATGATACTCGTTGGTGGAGCTGATGGGGTGTCTGAAGGTGCGAGAATTTCACAGGGATCCTCAGATTCCACTTTTATTGTCCTTATTTTCTTCTTCCTTCTCTCATCCTTTATCTTCTTCTTAGGCAGAGACAGATCAAAAAGTGCTGCAAGAAAAAAAGGAATGAAACCTATCAACTGTATGTCATGAAATCAGCGAAGGCTTTGGCTTAAGATAATAATTCTTTTACTTACGCACAGTCCCCTTCCGACCAATATTTGCTCTTGAAAGTATGTCTCCAAGGTGGAGATCAGAGGTCATCAAGTCTGGATGATCCTGAGTGAATCAATCGTTAATGATATACTGTACAAATTAAGACAAAACCATATCTGTGTCTTTATCTCCTGACACCACTTACTGGCTGTCGCTTCCTCTTCTCCCGATGGTTTTGCAGCATGGCTTTCAAGTCCCACTCCCCTAGCTCTATTTTTTCTGTGACAAAAATAAAAACGCCTTTAGACATTATATTTGCTGTGTTTAAACATTTGAGGAACATCATCCTTATGTGGCAGAAATAACTGACCAGTAGTCTTCATGTCTTGGGTGGAGAGGCTAGGAAGAACTCTGAGCGAGACAGTGGGTGTAGGAGAGGGGGGTGATTGGGGTGCTGGAGTCCATGATGATATGTCTACAAGCATTATGCAGTAAGACTCTTATTAGTGTTCCCAAGCTTATTATTAGAGAAATGCTTAGAAAAAAAGGTATCGTTATCAGCAGTTAAGCTAATGAAAGAACAGACTGACCGTCATCATCAGATGAAGCATTGCTGTCTCCACACTCAGTTTTGACCTCCTTTAATATGCGGCTCAATCGTCTTCTCACCCTTGGCTCCCGCATTTCAACATGAGTCTTGGTCGGTAACTTTCTTTTTGGTGGAAAGTCCAGACCATTGTGAACCGCAAACTCCAGCAGCTCCTACAAAAAGAATACGCATTAAGACTAACGGCAAGAGGCCACGTGCCTTGTACCTCAAACTTTAAAAATACCTTTCTGGAGACGAGGATGTGCTTCAACAGTTTGTGGTAATATTGCTGAAGGGAGTACAACTGTCGCTTCCTCTGGGACTTGGCACACAATTGTCTGTACTTGACCACCTCAGGATTGAAGTAACCATCTGGGTTGAGATAATGAGGGTCATGATCAGGAAGTGCTTCAAAAATGGACTCAGCATGATAAAGTTGTGTGTTGGTGGGTAAATAAGTGGATAACTAGGAAATCACCTCTGAATTGTTTTTGTGCAAGATAAAGGGGATTTCCAAAGTTAAAGTCTTTGTTGTTGAATAGGTCACTGATGGTGCTGTCCTGCTCAGCAACATTGTTGTCAGGAAACTGTGGCAAAAACTGCCGAAGGTGCTGCCTCTGGGAATCTGACAGTACTTCGCT
This sequence comes from Sander lucioperca, assembly GCF_008315115.2. NCBI lineage: Eukaryota > Metazoa > Chordata > Actinopteri > Perciformes > Percidae > Sander > Sander lucioperca. The sequence goes on along the minus strand of NC_050185.1, from coordinate 13,220,027 downwards.
CCAGGTGCTTTCACTCATCACAGAGAAGAAAATGTCAGGCTAATGAAAACAAAAAGGTAAACAGCAAAAATGAATGCATCGTCTGCATTGTGTTTGACACGTGAACAATCGTAAAAAAAAGCAGAAAAGAGCAGCATTTCATCACTGAGCGCCTGATAACTCACGTCCTCAAGTAGGTCCTCTGGGAGGTTCAATCTACAGTTCCCCAGCATGCATTCCTCTGTGATTTGTCCATCGTTTTCTTCTTTAGGATCGAGAGGGTCTGTAAGCATGTGGGTGAGGGCATCCATTCTTCTCCTGTGTACCAAGCTTTAAGCCTTACACACAGAAAAAAACATGGCTAACGTTACACACAAAACCTCGTTTTAATCTGTGGACGGACGCCAACTCATACGTTTGCTTTCAGTGATTCTTGCAAACCATGTTGTGCTTTATAGTTTGGGAATAATCTGCTAGTTCAGTGCTACAAACGGCATGAACATTAGCAAGCATTTACCAATGTCAAAACATTAGCCACTTTGTACAGTACCGTAGCGCTGCTTTGTGAGCTAAACTACCAGCTAAGTTAGCAAAAGAGCCAGGTAACAATGGGATTCTGGTTTCAACACAAACATACTATTACTGTTCGATATTTTCGCAAATTTGCTTGTTATGAATACGTTGATACTGCTGGTTAAAAACTGCTATTAGCTCTTACCTGACACTGCTTTGTGTTTTGGAAATGAAGGGGGAACTATTTTACCGACGGACCATTTTCTTCTTCTACTGAAATTGGATGACACAAACCCGCCGCGCGTTTCACTTCATATGCGTTTACTGCCCTCCACAGGAAGTCTATAAGTATGTATACATACAACTATAAAATGATGCACTAAACGTATTAACTTCGTTTCTTTTAACAGTTTGCTTTTTATTTATTGTACTTAGTATGTTCAGAGACGGGTTAGAGCTAGTAATAGAGCATATTTGGTGTTATTATTCATAACTTTGGGCCAGAGAAGACCATAATTCTTATTTAACACATTAAATCATTCACACACTAGCTAGCTAGCTAAACGTTGAACATTGTTAAGCTAACGTTAGAGCTAACGGTAGCAAGATAACGTTATTGCTAGTGTTTTTTTCTACATCTCTACATTCTTTAACTTATTTTCACGTTTTCTATACTCAGAAACTCACAGAATGCACAGGAGAGACAAGAGCTTATTTTACAGTCTATGGGCAAGAGCAGGAGCAGTTAAAAAAGACGATGTTGTGCACATCCATGTAGTTGAGTGTGCGAACTTTCTCACTTTCTTTGAACAAGAGCAGGAGCAGAACATGGATGTAGCTAGCAGACAGCTGACAGCTGTCATTAATCCATGCTGACAGTGTTCCCAGGGATGATGGCTAGGTAGTTTTAGCCATTTAGCATTAGCGTTAGCATTAGTTTGTTTTTTATTCTCATACACACATGCATTTTATGCTGAAAAAGAATGCAATATCTCATTTATTATTTAGTCTTATTCCAATATATTTAAAATAAAAACAATACATATAATAACAACTAATAAATTAAAGTAGATAACAATGAAAATAAAAGTATTTGTCATTGAACAACACTGTATATATATATATATATAATTTATCAATGTACGTTTGTATGTATTTTTATAGTATATTTAATGTATATACTCCCACATGTCCTGGAAGTTTCACACTGGAAAAAACACTGTAATACAGTCCCTTATTTAACATATGTATGGCATTATGAGAGTTATTTGTTATATTATATCTCTATTCAATTATCTTACTCTAGTGCCGTAATTTATAATGTAACAACTTAGTGCAACACAATGGTCTAGATACCTTAACAGGAACATTTAAATTGCTGGTTCAGCTTTGTCAGCTTGCTCCACCTCTTTATGATGCTGTAATGAACAGGAATGAACAGTCAAGCCCTCTGCCTCATACCACAGCCAGAGAGAGGCACAGGACTGCCCTTCAGAAACCTTCACCAACATTGTCCTGCCTTATGTGGTGGGCATAGGCACCAGGAGTTACAGAACTAAGAGATAAACATTTTCCCATTTTCCTGAAGGTTTCCTTTTAATGCCTTGGGAGAATGGCAGAAGGTGCAGATGGAGAGGAAGAGATTCAGTTCCTGCGCACGGTAAGTGATGCTGTCTGCCTTTTCTCAGAAAGTATTAAAAAATGGATTCAGTCACTAATGAACAGTAATTGACCTTTTGCGTAATGAATTGTTGCTGCGTAATAGATGATAGACATTTACTGTTGGGTAACTTTCTTGACTGAGCACAGATTGCCAAGGACAGGTGGCTGGTTTGGTCTGCATTGTTATCTATTTATATCCTTTTAGGGTTCTTGATATATTACTGCTTTGTCTCAAATAAGAAATCTTCTGGTGCCAGGTGACAGTTAATACATAGACATAACAGATTACCAAAAACATTTAGATACAAAACGTGAAAGTATTATGACAATTTGACTTGGATCAATTTACTTTGATAACAGTTAGGACAATTTAACATTTCTTTAAAACACGAATTGGTTGAATCATTAGAATAAAAATCCACCGAAAGACAGAGTTCAGTTCTGATTTCTATGAGTAGGTTGTGTAAAAGGCAGTTTAGTCTATTTGTGAATTCAAACAGATCCATCCTAAAGCAAGATTGGAGGCAGCCAGACTCATTTGATGACAAAATAATGCTGTAACTAATAATTAATTAATAGTGAATGGTAGTATGAACTGGTGGGCTTAATTGTGCAAGAGACACAACGTCCTGTCTGTATAACCATGTTTGTTGCTTGATGTTATTCCAGATTAAATATGTGGTTGTGTTGTTTTTTGCTTTTGTAGAGAATGAAAATACGAATGATTTAAGTATTCTGGGTAGTTTGCTATCATTTGTATTTGTATCAATAGTTCCCTAGACTTGTCCTTTATCTCAGAAGGTATAACCACCCATTTCCATAACTTTTTAGAAAAAATGTCATTTGACAGACATCATGTAATATGTACTCACTTTGTTGCTCCTTGGAAATAAATGGCTGGTACAGATGGTGGTCATCTCTTGCATATAACTTATTATCTGCTGTTTACGATAAAGTTCTGTATGTAACTATTTGTAAACCAACATGACCTAACATTGGTAAACCGCTTACTGTGCATGTCCCACACCAAAATTGAATAATGGCACATTTGTTCTCAGGTCTTTGTTCTACTGTAGGCCCAATTTGTGATTTAGGTAACATGAATTTGTAATATAAATATCTTGCTTAGGGAGGTTTCAGTACATTTCAAAGTTTTAATTTAAAGTTTAACATTTTGATTTTACATTACATGTTATAACATATTAAGTTTAAATGTAGTTTATTTTTGCTGCATTACTCACTGCTGAGCTATCAGATTCCCAGTTTAGATCTCTGGGCCAAAGTTTACAGAAGGGCATTGTAGCCTTGTAAGCTGTCTTCTGTATGTATCACTCTTTATTTGGATAGTCAGTGTTGATACTCAGCTATTGTAGATATTCCACATAATGTCACTTGAGTTTCTCTAGACCCTGGTAACTCTATCCCTGCCATTAGCATAAGCCAGGCACTGATTATCTATAGACTGCATTATAAGTATCACTTCAAACTCAGATCCTTGTAGCCACTTGATTATAAGTTGTGCATCCTGAAGTGTGACTGTGCTCTGTGTTTTTGCTTAAAGAGACTTTTACTTAATATGTTGACAAGTATGAACTCATTCAAATTCTAATGTTTTCTTTTACACATTTAATCTAGCAGCTAGATCTAAAAAGCACATTTCAGTTGGCATTGCCTTATGGCTTGTAACACGGCACTAAAGTAAAATATGTTAACAATGTGTCATAAAGTTACTGTCAGTCTATAGCTGTTCACCCTGAACTCAGAGTTCTATATATACTGTGTGAGGATTAGCAGGTTCAAAGCTTGGCCCATTTCAGCACCTGCTTACTTCAGTCCATGTGGGAACTTTACTCCTAAAGTAGTACTAGAAATGATGTTGGTTTCAAAACATGTTGTTGGTTTTCTATAGAAGTTCTTACATGGCAAATCTAGCAAAAACATTGGAATTTGAGATAAATACCCAGCTACTAGCCTCATGTTGTCATGTTGGATCTGTCTTTCAGTCTGTCTGCCTGTCCGTCTGTTGGTGTGTCTGCCTGTCGACACATTCTTGTCCACACTATAAATTAGGAACAGAACATGACAGAAACTTGATACTTACTTCTGTCATATGCTATGGTAGAATTTTACTCTAATAGTTTGTTGTCAGATGCATTTAACTTCAATATAATGGCTGAAAATTATTAGGAAACTACTGACTTGACTTTCATGTCTACTGTACAGGATAGGTATTTCATTGTTATTGTTTAGTCAGATATTTGAGTAGTCCATGTGTTCAGAACATGAGATAGATGATGAAAGATGCATCAACACCCCTTTTACAATATTTCAAACTTGCATACATTTACTAATGGACAATACACATTCTCTTAAATATATTTTATATTTATTTTTGCCCAATTTGTTGCCAGTTTACAGCTTCAGAAACACATATAAGGCACAAATTACATTAAATGACACAATAGTTTAACCCAAACACACAATTGACAACTATGTTGAAATCTTCACTAAAATAGCATTTGTTACTTACTGGTATGTGCCTTGATTATGGGTATGCATGAACCAGAAGCATTTGCAGATAAAAAACACAAACAGTTGAGCATGAAGTTTTGAGCTGAGTTGAATTTTGAATATTCCTCTTCTCAGCAAGCTGACTAATTCTATCGAATCTGTGCAATGTGGGCCATTTTTTTTCCTGGCAGTCAAATCCTAAATATCTGTTGCTTTCCAGAAGGGGATGTGAGAACAGCAGGTGCAACAGCCTAAAATAGAGATCTGAGGGGGAGTGGCTGGTGTCTTGGAGCCAGAGAGGTGGGGAGATTAGAGCTCTGCCAGTGACAGGCACAGAGAAATACAGCTGTTTTTGCAGGTTATTTTATTTATGCATAGTCTCAAGTTTCTGTTATTTATGTTGGCCTCAATGTTGTCTCTCTGATTCAAGGTTTGGTGGCCAAAACTGAATAATGTATGTGGTGAGATTTTTAAGATTTAGAGATAAGTCAGACATCTACAGTCTCTGTGTTCCTTTGTTAACTGCTTCCTTGGTATGTAGCCACCTCTAAATTAGTTTTACTTGTAATGTCACCCCTCACAAATATAGTACAGTTTGCGTCGTATGGATTTAACCTTTTGATTCCATCAGAGTCATGAATGGCACGTTTAATAGGCTAACCCATGAAATGTAAGGCATAATGCAATTTAAGATTTGCAGAATGCATTAAAGGGGAACTCCATATATTTTACACATCAAAGTCTATTTATATGTCCTGGAGATTACTACAGTACTAGTTTGGCTATCACCAGACCAAGCTCAATCTTTTAAGATTGAACATTAGTCTGGGGAGTCTGCTCTGGATTTTCTACTGCACACAAGGCGTGATCAACGGGCATAGTTCAAATGACTCTGTACACAATTGGATAGTCCTTCAACCAATCAGACCAACAATCCGGGTGACATAGCAGCGACAGCGGCATCAACGGGTTGCTGCGCTTCGGTGGCCGCTATGTTGAATGAAAACAAGAAGCTGCTTGGTCGCTTCTCTATCGTCATCGTGTTAAACCCGCCAATAGCGCTCCAGGTGGATAAGCCAGTTTGTGATTGGTCCCCGCAAAATTGTAATGGAAGCAGGATAGATAAACGTACAGGTTTCCAGCCTGAGCTGCAGGGCGAAATCAAATCGCCGGCAGATCGGGCTGGGTTTACCCAGTCTACTACAGTACAGCATATGTGAAAAAAGTTGTCAAAAGCCTTTTGTGGCTCCAGAGGGAGCTGCTCAAAGTCTGACAAATTGCATCAAGTGATGTCCTTTGAGGCACTACTAGCATAAAACACCTGAATCCAAAGTTGGTAGTCTAGTTGCATTGTGGGTAATGTAGGCGTCAGGTTTTGACAAGGAAGAAGAATGAATAGACAAAAATAGCAATATGCTAAAGACATTGTACATTTATCCTTGTTTTTTAAAGGTTATTGTTCTTTTTGCATTGTCCCTGTTCACATAAAGAAACATAACATAACAAAAGATGATGTCTCTGGTTCTGCTGCATCTATTTTTTATACTTTTGTTTTAGCTGTTAATTGTAAGTCTGACAATGTTATAGGAGTGCAGTGTTAATTGGTGTAGCATTCCTTTAAGATTTAAGTTGTGTAGCATTAGAATATATGTAGTTCTCTTTTTGACAATTTTAATATGGTCAATCAGAGTTGTTATAGAAAACCTTTTTATGTTAAGTTTAAGTTTATGTGTTTTTTAATTAAGTAATTGTTCCAGGTCTCCATCTCAGGTTTCCCTCAGACAATTCCTGCTGGGGACCTTTGTTGCATGTCAATCCCTCTTGCTCTGTCCCCATGTGTTCCTGCAAAAATCCCCCTGAAAACTCATCCTACTTCACACTAGACTTGTTTTGTTTTTGTAGGATGATCAGGTGGTGCTGCAGTGCACTGCGTCTATTCTTAAGGAGCAGATCAAGCTGTGTCTGTCATGTGAAGGATTTGGGAATCGTCTGTGTTTCCTTGAGACCACCTCGAACGCTCAGGTAGTAAAAACATGGGTCTCAACGCATTTTATCTAATTCTTCTGAGAATTTGAGTTTCTACTATTCACTAGGTTTACTAGTTGTCCTGTGTTTCAGATTGTCCCTCCAGACCTTGCAATCTGCTGCTTCATTTTGGAGCAGTCCCTGTCTGTGCGGGCTTTACAGGAGATGTTGTCCAACTCTTCTGTCGATGAGGTAAGTCACAATTAGGGGGGAATTAGTCCTCTAGTATTAGTAATTAGTACTAAATGTGTATTGTTCATTCAACTGAAACTCACTTTGTTTCTTTTCTGACTTGACGGCACATGGTCCTTCACTCTCCCACCTGCCAACCTTAGGCTGTTGATTTGGACAAATGGGTATGTTTGCTTATTTTCCCCTGTCACTGACTGAAACTAAAAGACCATGTCATATCTGCATTGGAGCAAATTTTCACAACCTCATTAGTGCTATTATGCATACAGTTTTCATCATGCAACTTAGTTATTGTTTTGCACATTTCAATTACATTACAATTAACCAAAAGACATGGTCGTGGTTTTTTTTTGTTTTTTTTACCCTCCTACTGCTCTAAGCACATGCTTGGACTTGCCCTACCGTTATTTTAATATTAACAAGATATTAAATCTTCCAGTCATCACAAGGTGGGGGTCACCGAACTCTGCTGTACGGACATGCCATCCTCCTGAAGCACACTCACTCCAGCATGGTGAGCACATTTTCAATCAAGTATGTGTCTACTGCTGCCACTGCTCATGTCCTCTCCTCTAAGCAGCAGTTGTCCTCACAATCTATTATTCTCTACATTTTTCTCTCACGACACTACGTTATTATACCTCTCTTTATGTTGCAGTACTTGAGCTGTTTGACTACTTCTCGCTCACTGACAGACAAATTGGCTTTTGATGTGGGCTTGCAGGAAGACTCCACAGGTGGCTATCAACTTTACTGTCCATTATGTCCAACACACACCGATGTAGATTTCTGTATTCTAAATCTATTTGTCCGTCACAGGAGAGGCCTGCTGGTGGACCATCCATCCTGCCTCTAAGCAAAGGTCTGAAGGCGAGAAGGTCAGGGTGGGAGATGACCTCATTCTTGTCAGTGTTTCTTCAGAGCGATACCTGGTAACCATGATTTTATTTACTTTCACTGTAACTGACAATTTGTTGTCAATAAATCCTACCAATATTATCACCTGCACTTGTTTTTAGCATCTGTCCTACGCCAGTGGTGACTTAATGGTAGATGCCTCTTTCATGCAAACGCTGTGGACCATGACCCCTGTGATGTCAGGATGTGAGCTGGCTGAAGGTTGGAAATTTTGTTGTTACAAAAAAAAAGTCTCTTTGTCCATAATACTGGACTCTCTCTTAGCAATATGACTCTTTTCCTCTAGGTTTTCTGACCGGAGGGTATGTGCTCAGGCTGTTCCATGGTCACATGGACGAGTGTTTAGCAATCCCAGGTGCTGACCAAGGGGACGACCAGCGCAGGTGACCAAAATCTTTAATGGCTGTACATGCCATCAAGTATTAAAACACTGAACTGATACATTTTGGTTGTTTTAGCTTTACACTTTGCCATTCTCAACCATTTTCCGAAGCCTACCATACGTTTTTCAGTATGTGCTCTACATCATAAAGCACGCCTCTGGTGTTGCATTTTAGGTGATGCATGGTGTAGGAACTGCCTTGAAAGCTCTTCCACACCTGAGACTTAAGTTTGGCTGACAAACAGCCACATTTTTAATGAATATGACAGCCCCTTATTCTTATTATAAAATGCAAATATTTTTTTCTGCTTACGTTGCTTGTTTCTCAGCCCGAGTAGTTTCCAGAGTACCACATAATGATGGAATAACTGAAAAATGTTCATTGTAATGTGCTACCTCTCTGAAGACATTTTCAAGTGTCTGCAAGTTGATTGTCATAGTGTACTGACATAAACTGTAACCACTGGAAATTAATCAAAATATTTTGGAATTTTTCTACTTCAAATTTCCTGATACATATAGCATGCCATTAACTGGCATGTTTTTTTCAGAGTTGCTCATTATGAAGGAGGGGCTGTATGCAGCCATGCTCGATCATTATGGAGACTTGAGCCACTGCGTATTGCGTAAGTGTCTCGATTCCTTGTGTAAAAAAACTTGTATTACAATCATTCACTTTTAGTGACTTTACAGTGTGTCCCTGTTGGCAGTTGGAGCGGAGGTCACATTAAATGGGGCCAGTCTTTCCGGATACGTCACATAACAACAGGCAGATACCTTTGTCTGGATGAAGAGAAAGGACTGCTTTTGGTGGACCCAGAGAAGGCAAATTCCAAGATGGCAGCCTTCTGCTTCCGAATTTCAAAGGTAATTGTCATGCAAAGTCAGTTGTGTCAGAAAGTGTGTGACACTCTATTGTGCAGTGTAGAGATTCTTACCAGAACACACTTTTTATTACTACAGGAAAAAATTGAAGTGATCCAGAAGCGAGATGTGGAAGGCATGGGCACGCCGGAGATCAAGTATGGAGAGTCCATGTGTTTTGTACAGCATGCTTCAACTGCCCTCTGGCTTACATATGCTGCTGTTGATGCCAAATCTGCCCGTCTGGGTCCTCTAAAGAGAAAGGTAAAGAAGAATTCAAGATGATCAGCAAAATATAAATCACCAAAGAGTGCTGGAGCAACAACAACTGAAACACATTTAAGTCATCATGCACTGTATGTATGTATGTACGAGTGTTGAGTATATACTTCTGTTTTAAGAGCACCTGTGTTCAATTATTAGGCAATACTCCATAAAGAAGGTCATATGGATGATGCACTCACAGTGGCTCGATCTCAGACCGAAGAGTCCCAAGCTGCCAGAATGATTTTCAGCACAACAGGCCTCTTCAACCAGTTCATTAAGTAACACTACTTCAGTTTATTAAAATCTTTGCTAATAGCCATGTTTTTATTTTTGAGTCACAGCATATTTGTGATGGTATTCTCATGTTATTTTGATGTTTCCAGAGGTCTAGATGCTCTGAGTGGGAAAAACAAATCTGCCAACTCCACGTCTCTGCCTATGGACACAGTGGTGCTCTCCCTGCAGGACCTCATTTTCTACTTCCGACCCCCTGAGGAGGAGCTGGAGCATGAAGACAAACAGTTTAAGCTTCGCTCCCTTAAGAACAGACAGAACCTCTTCCAGGAAGAGGTTGGTCTACCTACTGAGGAATGACTATTCATGAAAATGTATAACAGCAGCATGTCTGGATGTAAATTTAGTTTGGTTGATTTATATCTATTCAACACGTTTTTTATTGTTATTAACAGGGAATGATTACTCTTGTCCTGGACTGTGTTGATCGGCTCAACGTCTACAACACAGCAGCCCACTTCTCAGAGTATGCTGGGGAAGAAGCCGCAGAGTCATGGAAAGAGATAGTAAATTTACTGTATGAATTGCTAGGTATGCCCATCTGTTGATTTGTTCTATGTGTTTGTGGTGATTTTAGATTAGTCATTATTATGTCCCCCATATCAAGCCACCTTTTATGTTTTTGAATGTGATGCACAATCTTTTTTGCTTCTCTTCTTTTGTGAAGCTTCCTTGATCAGAGGAAATCGTGCTAACTGTGCCCTGTTCTGTGATAACCTTGACTGGCTGGTCAGTAAATTGGATCGTTTGGAGGCATCTTCAGGTATCTAAGACATACAGAAGCTCATTTATATGTACATTGTACATTTTGTTTCTTGTTTGTTCTCTGCAAAAGTCAACAAATGTTAGACTGATCACTTAACTGTGAATGATAAAAGCTTGTGTGCTGCTCTCTAGTATAAATGAACACCCGCCATTTTTCCTGTCACTCAAAACTGAATTTAATTAGTTACAAACAGCAAACGGGGGGCTACAATAACGAGAACATCTGACAACATGATGCAATTTAAAAAAAACAACATTCCTGCAATGCTTGCATCACTGTGTAAAAACTGTGGTAATTTTTAAAGCTGTAGATTGGTGTGTTGCATTCAATTGCATTATATTTTTTACGTGTTCCTGTTATTGTTTCCAAGGGTGTATTATATTGTATTGTACAATATAAAATAAAATATGTATTTATATCTTGTCACATTTTTATGTCAGGAATCCTGGAGGTGTTGTATTGTGTTCTGATTGAGAGTCCAGAGGTGCTGAATATTATCCAGGAGAATCACATCAAATCAATCATCTCTCTGCTGGATAAGCATGGGCGCAATCATAAGGTCAGGAACATGTAACACTGTTTGCTGACCTGTTTGTTGAGCAAACCAAATTAATTGATTGCAGTTCATATACTATATATAAAATATTGTAATATATGAAATGACGAGCTACAAAGCAGCACTAGAACTGTCTTCATCGATTTCTATCTCCCCTTTTTGCAGGTCTTGGATGTGCTCTGTTCTCTCTGTGTGTGTAACGGGGTGGCTGTAAGGTCAAATCAGAATCTCATCACAGAGAATCTGCTTCCAGGTCGGGACCTCCTTCTTCAAACCAACATTATCAATTATGTAACCAGGTGGGTCAATTTGTATTAGCACACTTCGGAACAGGCTTAAAAAGCTTTATGCTCTTCTCCTGTACTGAAGCCCAGTTATCAACAATTGTTTTGTTATCTTCCTTAAGCATGAGACCCAACATTTTCCTTGGAACTTGTGAAGGATCCACACAGTATAAGAAGTGGTATTTTGAGGTGATGGTGGACCAAGTGGAGCCTTTTCTTACGGCTCAGCCATGTCACCTGCGTGTGGGTTGGGCTCTGACGGAGGGCTACAGTCCTTACCCTGGTGGAGGGGAAGGCTGGGGGGGCAACGGGGTTGGGGATGACCTCTACTCCTACGGTTTTGACGGGCTTCACCTCTGGTCAGGTAAAGTAAACATGGTATGACTTTTGCATGCATTTGATCTTGTGCTTTTGTGACCATACCTTACTTTTTCTGACATTATGCCTACAAGTTACATAGATAAACTCCTTAAGATTTCAGGTATATTGACAACATATTAGTTAATTTTCTTTATATGTCCACAGGACGTGTTCCGCGTCATGTTGCCACACCTAATCAGCACATCCTTGCATCAGAGGACGTGGTCAGCTGTTGTTTGGATCTGAGTGTGCCCAGTATTTCCTTCCGTATCAATGGACATCCTGTTCAGGGCATGTTTGAGAACTTCAACCTGGATGGCTTGTTCTTCCCTGTTGTCAGCTTCTCTGCAGGCGTTAAGTAGGGCATTGTGAATTATAAAATTAAGTATTATGAATGTCTTTAATAAATGCAGTATAGTTATTATATATGAGACTAATGTCAATTTTCCACTCTAACTGCAAGGTTGCGATTTCTTCTCGGAGGGCGTCATGGGGATTTCAAGTTTCTCCCACCTCCAGGCTATGCTCCGTGCTATGAAGCAGTGCTGCCAAGGGACCGTTTGCGGATTGAGCCCATCAAGGAGTATAAACATGATTTTGATGACATCCGCAACCTGTTGGGTCCAACTCAGTCCCTCTCACATACAGCCTTCACTCCTTGCCCTGTAGACACTATACAGGTAAAATCTTATTATACTCTTTTTCATCCTCATCTTTTCCATTAAACTGATTTTATTATTCTTTCAGATCGTACTTCCTCCTCATTTAGAACGCATTCGAGAGAAGCTTGCAGAAAATAGCCATGAGTTATGGGCTATTACTCGCATTGAACAAGGGTGGACCTATGGACCGGTAAGTGTTTTCAGTGTTCCCCATAGTAAATGTTGCTGTGCACACTAACAATTCCCTTAAAAAATGTTGGCACTTTACTTTTTAAAATCAATGTCAAGTTCCGTGATGACAACAAGAAGCTGCACCCCTGCCTGGTAGATTTCCAGAGTCTGCCTGAACCAGAGAAGAACTACAATTTAGCAATGTCAGGAGAGACACTCAAGTAAGTCAGCGCCCTCACTTAATTAACAGCACTGTGCTTTCGTCTTCTTGTATTCCTAACGCCTTATGTGATTAATTTCAAAGGACTCTGCTGGCACTAGGCTGTCATGTAGGAATGGGCGATGAGAAAGCCGAGGAGAATCTGAAAAAGACCAAACTCCCCAAAACGTAAGCTGCATTGGCATTCATTTATTTTGATTCAATTTGTGACATTGTTTCTCTTTTATCATGTATACTGTTAATAGCCTTATAAAGGCTTTCTCTGACCCATTCTGATCACAAAACATTGTTCGTTAGTTACATGCAGAGTAGCGGATATAAGCCAGCCCCTCTGGACCTCAACCATGTCAAGTTAACTCCTAATCAGAACACTCTAGTGGAGAGACTGGCAGAAAACGGACACAATGTGTGGGCAAGAGACCGGGTTCGCCAGGGCTGGACATACAGTATTGGGCAGGTACCACCATTTGTTTTTCCAGCACTTGTACATGCTACATGAAAGTTCTTTTATTTATTCTATTACATTTTCATGTGCGCATTTTCATTGTTTTTTTTAATAGGATATAATGAACAAGCGCAATCCCCGTCTGGTTCCTTACAACCTACTGGATGAAAAGACTAAAAAGACCAACAGAGAAACAGTTTGCGCAGCTGTTCGCACTCTCATCGGATATGGTTACAACATAGAACCACCTGACCAGGAGAGCAGTAAGGTTGCACTGCTATCTACAAGCAGGATGGCAGGAATATTTGTTTATTTTTTTAATTTAGTCCTACAAGATTCATCATTAAAGATACAGGCGTTTCATTACAACTACAATTTCTATTAAGTGTTCATTACTGTGTTTGTGTTTAATTTAGGCGGGCATGGACCAGCAGCTGGTGATAAGATCAGAGTGTTCAGAGCAGAGAAATCTTATGCTGTCACACAAGGAAAGTGGTACTTTGAGTTTGAGGCTGTGACAGTTGGGGAAATGAGAGTGGGCTGGGCCAGGCCCAGTGTTCGTGCAGACACTGAACTTGGTGCAGATGAGTTGGCATATGTCTTCAATGGCTTCAAGGTAGGAGAGAGACCTAGTATACATGCTTCTAAAGGATTTCAAAGCCTCTGTAATACTTAACTCTAACATTTCCTATTCAGGCCCAACGTTGGCATGTAGGAAATGAGCCATTTGGTCGTCAGTGGCTATCTGGTGATGTGGTGGGGTGTATGATTGACCTCACAGAGATGAACATCATGTTTACACTCAACGGAGAAATGTTGATCAGCGACTCAGGCTCTGAGATGGCTTTTAAGGATATCGAGATAGGAGAGGGTAAGTACAGTAACAACTAATAGCAAATTAAGTTCTCAGGTAGAGACATTGGATATCAGCACTTGTGGATTTGTGTTTCTGATGCTGATCATGTATGTATCAAACATCCCTAGGCTTTATACCTGTGTGCTGTCTGGGCCTGTCCCAGGTCGGCAGGATCAACTTGGGTCAAAATGTCAGCAGTCTTCGTTATTTTACCATCTGTGGCCTGCAGGAGGGATTTGAACCCTTTGCTATCAACATGAAAAGAGACATTACCATGTGGTTCAGCAAAAGCCTTCCCCAGTTTATCAATGTGCCTACTGATCATCATCACATTGAGGTATGTGTGCATTACTTGCTGCAGTGTTTTGATGAGATATTTCTTTGTTCCCATTATGAATAAGTTAGTATTTTCTAGATCACCACCTGGCCCCCTTTCATTTATGCTCTAGGTTTCCCGTGTTGATGGGACAGTGGAAAGTGCCCCTTGTCTCAAAGTGACACACAAAACATTTGGATCTCAGAACGCCAACACAGATCTGCTATTCTTCAGACTCAGCATGCCAGTTGAGTTTCATGAGACCTTCAAAGTCCCAGCAGGGACCACCCTTCTTACTCGTGCCCTGACAATCCCTGAGGATGAGGTGCTAGAGGTGGACCCAGACTCTGACTTTGAAATACTCAAGAAGTCAGCAACTCGCAAAGAGCAGGAAGAGGAAAAGAAAGAACCCTCTGTTCCTAAAGAGATCCCTGCCATCAAAAACGGAGAAAATGAGAAGGATGCATCAACTGAGAAAAGCAAGAAGAAAGGGTTCGTATAGATTCATGTAGTGACTTGAGATGGGGTGTATGGGGAAGAAGGCTGGGATACTGTGTGTACATTTTCATATATAGGGAGTAATTGCTGCTGTTATTTACAGATTCCTTTTCAAGGCTAAGAAGGCTGCATTAGTAACTCCACCACCTGTTATCAACATTCCCCGCTTAGTGGAAGATGTGGTGCCAGATGACAGGGATGACGTAGACATCATCCTCAACACTACAACAGTATGACTATAGCTTTTATTTATTGTATATGGTTATCATATCATATTCATAGCCATATCAAATCCATGCCCATTTGCTCATTTTTGCTTATACTGTTAACTGTAGACGCAATAAATAACATACAATATAAACAATGTTACCTTTATTACAGTATTTTTCAAATTGAACTTGTCTGTCAGTACTGTAATGACTTTAACATTTGTGTTAAATCATCTTTACCTGAAACTGTACTGATGTTAATTTCCCATTCACCTCATTCCTTTACCAGTACTATTATTCTGTGCGAGTGTTTGCGGGGCAGGAGCCCGGTGGCGTGTGGGTGGGCTGGATCACGCC
Source organism: Sander lucioperca (assembly GCF_008315115.2). Taxonomy (NCBI): domain Eukaryota; kingdom Metazoa; phylum Chordata; class Actinopteri; order Perciformes; family Percidae; genus Sander; species Sander lucioperca. The sequence goes on along the minus strand of NC_050185.1, from coordinate 13,204,720 downwards.
TGACTATCACCAGTATGACCCACATTTTGACATCAGCAAAGTGAGAAATGTAACAGTCACTGTAGGTGATGATAAAGGAAACATTCATGACAGGTATGTTACTCTTCTCTAGACAGAAACCAAAAAAGTGTGTGTTTTCTTTGAAAATGACAAAAATGCACCGTTTCTGATTTTTGTCTGTCTTCCTCAGTGTAAAACGCAGTAACTGCTACATGGTATGGGGAGGAGAGTTCAGCAACTCCCAGCAGACCCGAGTCAGTCAAGAGGATTTTGTGATTGGCTGTCTTATTGATTTGGACACAGGACTCATGACTTTTACTGCTAATGGAAAAGAGATCAACACATTTTACCAGGTCAGATAAGCTTCATTCTGGTATTCACACAGTTCCTTATTTATAGTCTTGGTCATTTAATGCAACTATGTTAACCTTTTTGCAGGTGGAGCCCAACACAAAACTGTTCCCAGCTGTCTTTGTCCTTCCTTCCAGTCAGAATATGATTCAGTTCGAACTAGGCAAGCTCAAGGTCAGTCACAAAAATAACCAAATTACAATTACCAACTTTGTTATGTAACTGTCCTCTCTAATATATCATTTGTTTTCCTTTACTTGTCTTTTTAGAACATTATGCCAATCTCAGCCGCCATGTTCCGGAGTGAACGCAAGAACCCTGTACCCCAGTGCCCTCCTAGACTGGATGTCCAGATGTTAACCCCAGTCATCTGGAGCCGCATGCCCAACCACTTCCTGGCTCCAGATACAGGACGTGTTAGTGAGAGACTGGGCTGGATTGTGCAGTGTCAGGAGCCACTCACCATGATGGCCCTCCATATCCCAGAGGAGAACAGGTCAGAGCTACATCACTCAGCATGTATCTGTTGCATTGTTAGGAGTTACAAAAATGTATTGCTTTCTTTTTTTTAGGTAAAATTAACCCTTTTGTATCCTCTAGGTGTATTGACATCCTTGAGCTGTCTGAACGTATGGACTTGCTGAAGTTCCACTATCATACTCTGAAGCTGTATGGCTTAGTGTGTGCTTTGGGAAACAACCGTGTGGCTCACGCTCTGTGCAGCCATGTGGATGAGTCCCAGCTTTTCTACGCCATAGAGAACACCTACCTACCTGGACCAATGAGGAGCGGCTTCTATGACCTGCTTATCAGCATGCACCTGGAGTCTGCTAAGAGGAACCGGCTGGGAACCAACAAGGAATTTATAGTTCCAATGACAGACGAAACACGCAGTATCACTCTGTACTCTGACAAATCTCATGCCTTACCTGGGGTTGGCCTCACTACATGTCTGCGTCCCAAACTCCATTTCTCCTCCATTGGGTTTGTTGGAACAGATCCAGACATCTACACACTGAGTCCAGTCATACCCTTACAGGTAAGGTTGAACAGGTTTTGCATTTTAAGGAACTCTTGAGTCAGTTATACTCATAAATTTGCTTGTATTTCCAGGTGCTAAAGACCAAGGCCCTGAACATGCTTACTGAGGCTGTGCAAGATGGAGGTCAAGCCATGAGAGATCCTGTGGGAGGTAGTGTTGAGTTTCATTTTGTTCCAATCTTGAAGCTCATCAGTACCCTCCTCATCATGGGTGTGTTTGATGATGAAGATGTCACACACATCCTAAAGATGCTTGAGCCCACAGTCTTCAGTGGCAAGAAAGCAGAGGAGCCTGCTGAGGAGAATGCCAATTTGAAGGAAGAGAAGGAACAAAAAGCACCCCTAAAAGTAGGAGCGGTGAAGGAAGAGGAGCACGAAGCCATGGGGGAAGAAGAAGAGGAATTTGAGGATGGTGGCTTGGGTGAAGAGGAAGAGGAAGAAATGGAGGAAGAAGAAGAATTAGAGACAGAATCCATCATGCCACATGAAGAAATGGTGGATCAGACAGAGCAATTAAATGGTGAGAAAGGAGCCGAGGAAACAGAGAAAGAGATTAGAGAGGAGAATAAAGAAGAACATCTAGAACAAGGACTCTTCCAGATGAAGCTACCAGAGTCTGTCAAATTGCAGGTATGTCTTTTTAGAACATCCAGTCCATACAGTGATACTGTTAGTAGTATAGTATTAGTGATTCACTTTACTTTTGTTCTTTAGATGTGTACTCTACTGCAGTATTTCTGTGACTGTGAACTACGTCACAGAGTGGAGGCCATCACTGCCTTTTCAGACCAGTTTGTGAGCCAGATACAGTCCAACCAGAGGCAGCGCTACAATGAACTTATGCTGGCCTTCACCATGAGTGCAGCTGAGACTGCTCGCAAGACCCGTGAATTTCGCTCCCCACCACAGGAGCAGGTACACCCACACAAATGCACACAAAGGGAGTAGAGTGCATTTGTTGATTGTTTAATTTATCTCCATCCTAGAAACATGGTTTAAAAAAGCTAGTGGGAATTTACCCTGCATTTGTGCACTACTTTCTTTGTTCATGTGTATTTTAATTTATTCTTGTAGAATACTGGGCAAATGTAGATGACATAATAACAAAATGAGAACTTTTCAGTACAGCTGGTTTAAAAAAGTGCTCACTTGGGAAACATTCACAGAAGAGTAAGCGTGTCCACTATATCCTACCAAAGAAACTCCTTAAATAACACATCACTTCTTAAGATGAACCATTTTTGGCTTTTGAAAAATAAAATTAGAATGAGCATACTTCCTTTCTTGCTGTTGTGTAGGTCAACATGCTCATGAACTTTAAGAACTGTGCTGAGGATGAAGAGTGCCCTGTTCCTGATGAAGTCCGCGAATCTCTGCTGACTTTTCATAATGTTCTGCTGGCTCACTGTGGTCAGTCTTCATCTACAGTATCAATCAGCATTTGAAATAAACACTGCAGATAGCAGATTCAAATTTAAGTTACAGTATCTAATTTAAGACTTCACTCTTAGGTGTTCATATTGAAGAAGAAGAACAAGAGGAAGAAGTGGATAACTCTCTCCGGGGACGACTGGTCCGTTTGTTGGAAAAGGTGAAAAAAGTTCGCGAGAAGAAGGTAGAGGTGGAGCCTGAGCCACAGGAAGATAAAAAACCAAGTGAGCCATTCATCTTTTGCATGTCATGTACAACTGAAATAAAACTATCTTTTGTTTGTATTAGGGCTGTCAATCGATTAAAATATTTTATCGCTATTAATTGCATGATTGTCCATAGTTAACTCGCGATTAAGCGCAAATGAATCGCACATTTTTTATCTGTTCTAAATGTACTTTAAAAGGGATATTTTTCAAGTTCCGACGTTCACACTGGGGGTCAAAATAATGTGCTGTGACCGCGAGGTAACTGTGATTAGTCTCCGGTGAGTGTAGCGGTGCTGCATCGCTTCCAGATCTCCAATACTACGCAGCGGCCCGATGCCCAAATCACAGAACGCACATCAAAAATATTAGTGCCGTTAATAGGAATTTGCATTAATTCGTTAATATCACATTCATTTTGACAGCTGTAGTGTGTATGAATATTTGCCTGGAGAAAAGCAGCTCTGTTTCATCTTTGTATGGGCTGTGTGTTTAGTTGAACAGTGTTTGGCTTCCCTCTGTGGTGCAAGTGCATGGAGCGGAGCAGTGGAGGTCCGCTGAGATCTGAGGCACTGGTTGCCAGGGAGGGAAGTTAAACACTGCCCACACTGCCATGACACAGAGCTGGATATAATTCAGTAAAATATCTCTTTTACTCTTTGTACTTTACCAGGCACATTGCAGGAGCTGATTTCACATACTATGATCCACTGGGCCCAGGAGTCATTTATCCAGAACCCTGAGCTAGTGCGTATGATGTTCAGCCTCCTTCACAGACAGTATGATGGGCTGGGTGAGCTCATGCGTGCCCTTCCCAAGGCCTACACCATCAACGCAGTGTCAATTAACGACACCATGGACCTGTTGGAGTGCTTGGGCCAGATCCGCTCATTGCTTATTGTCCAGATGGGTCCAGAAGAAGAGAGGCTTATGATTCAAAGCATTGGGTTAATTTTATTTTATTCTAAATATCTGACCTAACAAATGTCTCTCTGGGACAATAAATCTAATATCTTGCCTTAAAGTAAATTCTTGGATAATTGACAATGTGACAGAAACTATACGCCAACTTAATTTTTATCTTCCTTAGGAACATCATGAGTAACAAAGTTTTCTATCAGCACCCCAACTTGATGCGAGCTCTGGGGATGCATGAAACTGTCATGGAGGTCATGGTTAATGTACTTGGCGGTGGGGACTCAAAGGTATGTTTTTTTATTCCACTCAACTGCATTCTAGTTTTGCTTAATACAGTATACATATAGACCTTGCTTTATATTACCACCAAGTAATAGACAGAAATAGACAATTAAATCAATGTAATGCTACTTAACTTTACATTTGTAACATGCTCCCTTCCAATAGGAGATCCGATTCCCTCGAGTGGTAACAAACTGCTGCCGTTTTCTCTGCTATTTCTGTCGCATCAGTCGTCAAAATCAGCGCTCTATGTTTGACCACCTCAGCTACCTTCTCCAAAACAGTGGCATCGGTCTTGGTGATTTTCTTTGTTGAGTTCCAGCATTATTCTTAATGATTTATTGTGGATTTGTGAACAGTGATTAAGCTGGGCATTATGTGCTGTTCTTTAGGAATGCGGGGCTCCACCCCCTTGGACGTAGCTGCAGCCTCTTGTATTGACAACAATGAGCTGGCATTGGCTCTCCAAGAGCAGGACCTCGAAATGGTAAAATATAATCGATACGTACAAAACAAGCATTGTGCAAAATTATTTATCATGGAATTACACTTATCTTTCCAGGTGGTGAAATATTTAGCTGGATGTGGACTTCAGAGCTGTCCAATGCTACTGTCTAAAGGCTACCCAGACATTGGCTGGAATCCTTGTGGTGGAGAGAAATACCTTGACTTTCTTCGTTTTGCTGTATTTGTCAATGGTCAGATTTTTTATTTGCTACACAATGCAATATTTAATTATAATGCCCATAATGTGTTTTCTCCCTTATTATTAGATAATGCTTTGTTTTTTCCCTTCTGTAGGAGAGAGCGTAGAAGAGAATGCCAATGTGGTGGTACGTCTCCTCATTCGCAGGCCTGAGTGCTTTGGTCCAGCCCTTAGAGGTGAGGGGGGTAATGGTCTGCTGGCTGCAATCGAGGAGGCCATCAAAATATCAGAGGACCCTGCAAGGGATGGCCCTAGTGTTAAGAAAGACAGACGCTTTCCCATGTAAGAGCTCTTAGCTTTGGTTTGAAGATCTTCTAATGGTATTTAATGAGGTGCCAAAGTGTGCGTTATCTCCTCTGTGTTGCTGTAGCAGAAAGATATAGACCCACTTTATTTTTTCTGGTAGGTTTGGGGGAGAGGAGCAGCACGAGGAGAACAGGGTGCATCTGGGAAATGCCATTATGTCCTTCTACTCTGCCCTTATTGACTTGCTTGGACGCTGTGCTCCAGAGATGCACGTAAGCTGTTTAGTAGCTAGCATACCAGACTTATCAAACAGGTTGAGAAAAAAGAAAGATACAGATATAAGAATCTATTTGAAAATGTCTTTATTGAAAAACCAAGCTTTTGTCTCTACAGTTGATCCAGGCTGGTAAGGGTGAGGCTCTGAGAATCAGGGCCATCCTGAGGTCTCTGGTCCCTATTGAAGATCTGGTGGGAGTCATCAGCCTTTCTGTTCAGATTCCTTCATTTGGAAAAGGTAAATACTTGGGAAAACATATAGAATGAATTAAGTTAAGTGGCTTTAATTAGTATTGAAAGTGTCCACTGCCATCAGATCACTTCTGTCCAACTTGAATATTGTTAATGATTTTTCCAAAATGTTTTCTTTGTGTCATGCTTAGACAACAGCATCATAGAACCAAAGATGTCAGCTAGTTTTGTGCCAGATCACAAGGCTCCCATGGTTCTGTTTCTGGATAGAGTGTATGGTATTGACAACCAGGATTTCCTGCTCCATGTGCTGGAGGTGGGCTTTCTGCCTGACATGAGGGCTGCTGCCTCTCTGGACACGGTATGACTCAAACAATTTACAAACATACAGTTGTGTATGGTCCTTGGGGAGGAGTGCAGAGCAGGATTAAAAACATACTGTTGGACTTAATTCACTGCTAGAATTTCTGTTCAACAGGTTGCTTTCAGCACCACAGAGATGGCCCTCGCTTTGAACCGCTACCTGTGTTCTGCTGTGTTACCACTAATCACCAAGTGTGCCCCGCTCTTTGCTGGCAGTGACCACCGAGCCATAATGATTGACTCAATGTTGCACACAATCTACCGGCTGTCTCGTGGACGAGCCTTCACAAAGGCCCAAAGAGACATCATTGAAGAGTGCCTCATGGCTTTGTGCAAGTGAGTTTAACCTCATGGCAAACATGTTTTTCTAATGTAATTTAATATAGCCAGGTTTATAGTTGAACTTATCTTTGTTCATCTTTCTTTCAGACATCTACGCCCATCCATGCTTCAGCACCTGCTAAGACGGCTGGTGTTTGATGTGCCCATTCTCAATGAGTATGCCAAAATGCCACTGAAGGTATGAGGACCTTTAAACATTTAAAATTATTAAAACACATGCTCTTCTAGTATTTATTTTTCACTTTCATTTTATATGCATCATGCAGCTTTTGACCAATCACTATGAGCGTTGTTGGAAATATTATTGCCTCCCTAATGGTTGGGCCAACTTTGGAGTCGCTTCAGAAGAGGAGCTGCATCTGACCCGCAAACTGTTTTGGGGGATCTTTGAATCGTTAGCACACAAGGTGAAGCTCCTGCAATATTATAATTATTAGTATATTGGATGGTATATGGGCATATTGTAATACATTGTTATTGTGATTTCAGAAATTTGATGCTGAGATTTTCAAAATTTCAATGCCATGCATCTGCGCCATTGCTGGAGCCATTCCTCCCGACTATGTAGATGCCAGCTACTCCTCCAAAACAGAGAAAAAAGCATCAGTAGATGCAGAGGGAAACTTTGATCCTAAACCAGTAGAGACCACAAAGTAAGATGAGTTTTGTCATTATGCCTTTCAAGGCATAAAGTATCTCTCTGTAAAATAATTAAAGCTAAATGCACGGATTATTTCTCCAACCACAGCACTATTATCCCTGAGAGACTGGATCCCCTCATCAACAAATATGCTGAATATACACATGATAGATGGGCCTTTGAAAAGGTAGAACTTGTTTTCACTCACTGCAATCATTCACGATAATTTAATACTATTCCTCAGCTAATTCAGGAGCAACATGTTGGGATAGTTTAATTAGAACAGCTATACATTATGTGCTTAACTTAAAGTGTAACTCTCGCCAAAATGCAACCTAGGGTCTTTTTGGGAATGTACCAGAGTCAAACTTTCGTTTAAAAGCATATTTAGGATGGAATTGCCACTTTTAAGATTTACCGTATTTTGTTTTTTGGTCAAATGGCCTTTTGAATGGGAGTGCTAGGGGCACTTTTATGCTAGCCTCAAAATAGCTATTTTTAAAACACTAAGAAGGCTCGACACAACATGAAACTTTGCTCGAAGTATGACCAGGGTCTCTACACCTTAACGAAAGCATTGACAACACTGTTTGTGTACACAGAGTTTACTAAAAAGAAAGGTTTTGAGCAACTCACTGTAGCTGTTGTTCTTCCGGTCGCTGTCTATCGAGCCAGTCCAAAATAGTCGAGGGAGGAGAGTAAAGATGGAAAGCTCCAAAAGCTTAGTTTCATATAAATGCACGGATAATTCGTTGTTTTGTCGTTAGTGAAACACAATGTTGGCCTTGTAGTTGAAAAAGGAGCCTCATATAGGAATGACATTTCCTCCTATAGAGTCCGTTCATTCGCATTCGGAGATCGCCTATTTTTGACTGGGAAAATGGCGGATAGTGTAAACAACAACTGCTAACATGAGTTGCTCAAAACCTTTCTTTTTAGTAAACTCTGGGTACACAAACAATGTTGTCAATGCTTTCGTTAAGGTGTAGAGCCCCTGGCGATACTTTGAGCAAAGTTTCATGTTGTGTCGAGCCTTCTTAGCGTTTTAAAAATAGCTATTTTGAGGCTAGCATAAAAGTGCCCCTAGGACTCCCGTTCAAAAGGCCATTTGACCGAAAAACGAAAATACGGTGAATCTTGTGGCAATTCCGTCCTAAATATGCTTTTAAACGAAAGTTTGACTCGGGTACATTCACAAAAAGACCCTAGGTTGCATTTTGGTGAGAGTTACACTTTAAAGTGCTCATATTATGTTTTTTGGCTTTTTCCCTTTCCTTTATTGTGTTATATATCTTTTTTGTGCACGTTATAGTTTTACAAAGTGAAAAAGCCCAAAGTCCACCCCAAAGGGACTTACCATCTTCCAGAGAAAACACTGTTCACAAATTGCTCCAAACAGCTCAATTGTAGTCCAGCCTTTACTTCCGTAACACACATTATAATACTTGCCTAGCTGCTAGCATGGCACTCCCTCATGTTCTGCAACTGACAAGCTAGCAGTACTTACTGCACATGTGCGACTCCCAACAAAGATGGTACAGATGTGGGATGCCTCACTCTGTAGCTAAAACAGAGAGCTTAACACACAGGATGAAAAGAGGAGCTGCAGCAATGTGCAGTACAACAAAAATATGGTGTTTTCTGAAAATTAAACCACATAAACCTATTCTGGTACAACCTCTAAATACAATTATGAACCTGAAAATTAGCTTAATATGAGCACTTTAAGAAGAAAGCCATTATATTTGTAAGCATAAACGACAGCTGTAACACATATTGTTTATGTATGTATGTTTCAGATCCAGAATAACTGGTCATATGGCGAGGTGCTGGATGAAAATGCAAAAACTCATCCCATGCTCAGACCATACAAAACCTTCTCAGAGAAGGTAGGTTCACGGTCACGCTGTGCATTCAATCTCCCTGTACTTTTACTTCATCTGTCCCTGCTTTTGATCACACAGACATTTGTTTTTCTGGTAGGACAAAGAGATCTATCGTTGGCCAATCAAAGAGTCAGTCAAAGCCATGCTTGCATGGGAATGGAACCTAGATAAAGCTAGAGAGGAAGAAGAGTCAGAGAAGAAGAAGGCAGTATCACGAAAAATCTCACAGACTGCTCAGGTATATAGCCGTTCTATTAATGTACTAATACTTAATAATGTTGTCACAGCAGTGTTATTGTTTGTACAGTATATAATGATAATTCTTTCTGTTCTAGGCAACCTATGACCCAAGCCATGGCTACAGTCCGCAGCCCATTGATATCACACACATGGCTCTTTCAAGAGACCTGCAGGTACATGTTTGAACCTTCTGTGCTGTAATCATATAGCATATATAGCATTTGATCAGTATTCATAGTTTATATCTGTCCACAGTCTATGGCAGAGCAACTGGCAGAGAATTACCATAACACCTGGGGACGGAAGAAAAAGTTGGAGCTGCAGGGCAAAGGTTAGATATGTTTTTTTTGGAGGAGGGAACCTAGACATATGGAAAATGAAATATTTGGCTCATGTCCATTTTCTTCAGAAGTTTTGATTGTTCCCCCATTTGTTTAGGAGGTGGAACACATCCTCTGCTGGTGCCTTATGATACTCTGACAGCAAAAGAAAAAGCACGGGATAGAGAGAAGGCTTATGAGCTGCTCAAGTTCCTGCAGCTCAATGGATATGCTGTCACAAGGTAATAATGCAGAAGAGCAATTTATAGAGTTAGCAGGGAATTCTATTTGTTTCATACTATTAAAATCAATTTTCATTTAATCTGCTAAAATGTCATAGAAGTGCTTTAAAAATGCATGAATGTATTATTTATAAAGTACTTTATGTACTATATTTCAAAATACTCACAGAACAACAAAGAAAAACAGAAACAGCAAGAAAAGTATTTTTAGTTTTAGGTAATACTTTATGGTTTTGTTTATGATCAGATATTGTGATAATTTAACTATAAGGGAACCAGTATTGAAGTTGGGAGAAATCTTTCATTAAATGTAAATACAAAGTACAAAGCTTTAAACTCTGTTTCACTTTAGGGGCCTGAAAGATATGGAGTCTGACATCTCATCCATCGAGAAGAGATTTGCTTATGGTTTCCTGCAAAAGCTGTTGAAATGGATGGAAATTGCCCAGGAGTTCATCGCTCATCTTGGTACTGTGGGGCAAGAATGAAGAACATATATTATAACATCTGATAGAATTAATAACACATTTCTGTGTCACTCAACATAGTTGTTTGTTTCCGATGTTATTGTGATACTATCATATTTTGCAATGTGTTTCACAGAGGCTGTGGTAAGCAGTGGACGAGTGGAAAAGTCTCCTCATGAACAGGAAATCAAATTCTTTGCCAAGGTGAGACTATTGTGTAAAACTAGAGTGGTCACACTTTTGAAGACCCAAATTGTCCTCTCTGGACTAAGTGTGTAATCTCTGGACTAAGTGTGAAAACCCTCTTTGAAAACTCTCTCGCTCAGATCTTGATGCCTCTAATCAACCAGTATTTCAAAAACCACTGCCTCTACTTCTTGTCGACACCTGCAAAAGTTCTGGGTAGTGGTGGGCATTCTTCCAATAAGGAGAAGGAGATGATTGCAAGGTGATCTTTCTTTTATATACATATGTATAACCCACACATTTTCAAATATTACTTTCCCCCTTTTATCAGTGTCTCCTTTTTCTTGCTTTTTCCTTTCTTTCTCTGTCCTTTTCTTCTCATCATAGTATCTTCTGTAAAATGTCTGCTCTGGTGAGGCACAGAGTTTCTCTCTTTGGTAAGATGTCACTTTCTCAACATCAATCTTTCTGAATCTTTTCACTCTTTTCTGTGTTTCTCATATGTGACTGTAATGTATTTTTCCATTACTCAGGTAAGGGCGAGTGCAAATGCTCTTGTTTTATATGTGTATACAGCATGCGGTGATCTGAATTGTATGAAAGACCTCATATCAGCAGAACTGTATTTGTATGTGCAGGAACGGACGCTTCAGCAATTGTTAACTGTCTTCACATTCTGGCACGGTCATTGGATGCAAGGTTTAGTATTTTAGAAATTTCTCACAAGGTGCATAATGCCATTGAGATTAATACTTGCTATAAATGTTTTTGTTTTTCATTATAATCTTTTTTATTTGCTTGATTAGGACAGTAATGAAGTCAGGGCCTGAGATTGTGAAAGCAGGACTGCGGTCATTCTTTGAGAGTGCTGCTGATGATATAGAGAAGATGGTAGAGAACCTCAAACTGGGCAAAGTATCCAAGGGTAATCAGGTAATAGAAATACACAATATCTGAAATGGTCTTGCACATATTAATCCCTGACTGTTGCAAATGATCTGTTAAACATAGGACCTTAAATATTCTGAGTCCATGATCATGTGCTGCTTCTCTCCTTTAAAGCAAGTAAAAGGTGTGTCCCAGAACATTAACTACACGACCATTGCCCTGCTCCCAGTGCTGACCTCCCTGTTTGATCACATTGCTCAGCACCAGTTTGGAGATGATGTCATGCGTGAGTGTTTTCACATTAGTACTATTTTTGATTTCACATATGGTTATTTATTAATGTATCCTGAAACTACTGTACCTGTCTCTGTTGCTTGCATAAAGTGGATGATCTACAGATGTCATGCTATCGCATCATGTGTAGCATCTACTCCCTTGGTACTGTCAAGAATCCACATGTTGAGAGGTAACTCCATATCTGCATGCATTAAAATCTATATTTAGAAGTAGTACTTGGGAGCATCTTTTTGCACTCTCCTTTACATTTACAGACAGAGGCCAGCTCTTGGAGAGTGTTTGGCTCACCTTGCAGCAGCTATGCCAGTGGCCTACTTAGAGCCCCATCTAAATGAATTCAACGCTTTCTCTGTCTACACCACAAAGACACCCAGGGAGAGGGCCAGTGAGTGCATTACCCTTTCCTCAGATTTGTTTTCTGTCTGAAAATGTCTTGTTTCCGAATTTAATTTTTTTCACTATCTTTCTTGTGAAGTCTTGGGCCTTCCCAATGAGGTCCAGGAATTATGTCCAGACATTCCAGAGCTGGATGCTCTGCTAAAGGAGATTGGGGACTTGGCAGAGTCAGGGGCTCGTTATACTGAGATGCCTCATGTGATTGAAATCACCCTGCCCATGCTGTGTAACTACCTGCCTCGCTGGTGGGAGAGAGGAACTGAGAACTTCCCTGAGATGGAGGGCCAGATCTGCACTGATGTCACATCAGAACACCTTAATCAGCTGCTGGGCAGCATCATGAAAATTGTTGTCAACAACTTGGGTATCGATGAGGCCTCTTGGATGAAGAGGTTGGCTGGTAAGCCCCTTTTTAACTCTTTCAATGGCTGGTAAGCACCTTTTAACTCTTTTAATTCTTAAGTCTTCTCTATTAATGAGTCACAGTCTACACCTGAGTGAGGTTTTGTGTGTGATGACACAATTTGTTTTCTCTTTTAGTGTTTTCACAGCCCATTGTCAGCAGGGCAAAGCCAGAAATGCTCAAGTCCCACTTTATCCCAACAATGGAGAAGCTGAAGAAACGCACTTCAAAGGTGGTGGCTGAAGAGGATCATTTGCGGATGGAGGGAAAATCAGAGGGGGATGAGGAAGACGGCACTATACGTGATGAGTTTGCTGTCCTCTGCAGAGACTTGTATGCTCTTTATCCTCTACTTATTCGCTACGTGGACAACAACAGGTACAATGCAATTACAAACCTATTTTTTACCAACATATTAAGTTTTGAACTGTTAATCTGGCCTGGTACTGACAGAATTTGCATAATGCACTCGTCTTTTCATTTATTGTTCATTAGCCAAGCTTGTTGTGACTTTGGGAAGCTTTAAAGTAATGTGTTCTGCTACAGGGCAAGATGGCTGACGTGCCCAGACCCAGATGCAGAAGAGCTCTTCCGAATGGTTGGAGAGGTCTTTATTTTCTGGTCCAAATCCCATGTGAGTATGTTCATTTGGCCTTTGAATGCAGCCATTTGTTGCAGCCCACATCCTTTACTGTATGTATGTATGTATGTTTCTCTCTCTATTGTAGAACTTCAAACGAGAGGAACAGAACTTTGTGGTGATGAATGAGATCAATAACATGTCATTCCTCACCGCTGACAGCAAGAGCAAAATGAGCAAGGTGAGTTAATGAAAGGCAGAACCAGTGCTGCAGTGAGGCTGGTATCGTGTCAAATCTCAATTCAGGCGATTGTGTAACAACGTTATGTGTTTCTTTTTCTGTGCCCTCGTTGTTTTTTATTTTTATTTCAAGATTTTGTTAATTTACCAAGCATTGTCAGCCAGGTATAAATGGTAATTTATTAAACAATTACCCATAGTATAGCTGTAGGAAATTCAAAATATTGTATTACAGTCTATAATCCAACAAATCAATCGAAAGCAGAAAGGCACTTAAACAACATTAAACATAGCACAGCCTTCAACTTTTGGAGGTTTGATTTTAATTCACAATTTTTAGAACGATAGCAGTTGTGTTAACAATATTCTCTCTTTGGCTGTCCCTTGTCCTCTTCTTTTGGGTTGCGGCTGGGTTTCCAGGGCGGGGACTCAGAGGTTAGACTTTGTTCCTGCACGACCGCTGTGCTGACCGCATGGCACCTCACTTTGGGGGAGCTTTTCATCAACCTCTCCAGCACACTGGCACAACTGATCCACATACACTCTAACACATCTACCAACACACAAGTACACTTACTCACTCGTGCGCAAAGACACTCACAAAGACGTGCACATTCTCATTCAGAGAGACATGACCCGAGACAACTAATTCAATGCCAGTGACAAATGCCTTTTCTGTACATGCATGTACAGCACATGTATCTGATTAGTTATACATACTTTGCAGTCTTGTAAGAGTGGAACAAAACTCAGTTGAGAATTTGTCATTGCTATTAATATATAGTTACATATATTAATAGAATATGAAAATCCTAGCCAGAAGTCTCTTCTAAGGAGCAACAGATGGAGTTCGGATCCACTTACACTGACATTAGTATTGCTATACCCCAGTGTACAAGCCTCTGCACTTGTGTACCGACACACGCTTAGATTAGATCACTCCATGTCTTACACAAAACTATATACAGTACATCTACTTAGACTTTAACTGGTGCAAAAGTATAAGGAAAACTGTAATGAATATGCACTAGGAAAAAACACACGTTATTCTCATAAAGGATCACTGGACAAAAGGGCAGGCGCCTTCTGCGGGCCATCCCCAGTCCTGCCAGTGTGTGAGGGGGGGAGTCTGGAGGCGCTTGATGAAAGTACTCAGCAGTAGAGTTGGGCTCATGGCACTGGGCTTTACACCAAGCCCAATGTGGCAGTGAGAGCGCAGTGCCATCATCCTGTCACTGAGTTTGCTCTTTTCTGATCATAGTTGAGTTGGAGTCTTCTTGTCTTTTGTTTCTTTTCGTTGAAGGATGGTTGATCTGTAGCTTTTGTAATGCAGCTTTCTGCCACTAGGGGATGATGTTAGTCTTCTCTGTGCTCTTTCTTCTCTCCTCCCTGGAAATGCCATGGCACATCATGGTTTAGTTTCCTTTACACTCCCTAGTATCCACACTAACACATGACTTGATGCTTAACGTCACTGAAGCAGATTTCTTGAAACATTTGTTGGGTTCCCTCTTAAAAATGTGCTCAAAATGACCATGAACCTAACCAATACATTAATTCAGTCTTATTATCTATATTATTATCCAAAATGCTTTGCACCCTGTTTCCTCTAAACTAGTTCTTTATAACACACTTGCATCTGGCACTTAATTGAAGCCGTGGCTAGTTAGTACAACAGGCGCTGATAGTGTTTGTTATTAAACTTAGATAGGAGGGTGTAGGGCCTCTGGGAATGACTTAATTTTACATGTCTGACAATGACACCCCAACAAACACTTACAATGAAAAGATTGCTGAGAGAAAGCCCGTAACCGGCCTCTTCTGTTCGCTTTTCCATTGTCTGGATTTCAATTTTAATAAATTAACAGACCTACCTGTAAAATCTAGCCATTTTACAAGGCAAGCTAAGGGTTTACACCCTTGAGCCACTGTTAACAACACCATTATAACCGACTTTGGATTTAGTTAGATTTACCTATTTGACTCTCAAAAATTGTCCAGAACATTTGCACTCTACACTTTTCTGTGAGGTGGCTATTACTGTGTGATCCTATTATCTACACTTCTATGGCTCAAATAGAAATACCCTGTGACCTATTCATAGAGCATGCATTTAATAGACTAAACATTCATATTACAAAATGCTTTCATATATTTTATGCTCTTATACACATTTGCACATCTTAGATGACTCCAGAAAGAGCAGATAACAGAAGGACTGAACCCTCACAGTAACAGAGCAGGAGTTAAGGAGCACAGGGACATATCCCATAGACAGTTTGTTTTACAGTAGGTGTGTGATTTTAACAGCCTGCTACTAATAGGTCTAACTCTAATTTCAAGAGTTTTGTTCTGTAACTTCATCTAATATTTTAATATTTCACCAAGGGCTGCTGTTGTTGCAAACTTTAATTCACAATTAGAGAAAAACATGAGTTTGTTTTAGCTATTTATCCTGTTCATGGAATGCTGAATGGGTTGTCACTTGAATGAAAGTTTTCTGTTGCTTGTTTTGTAATTGCAATTTCACTGATTTACTTTTTTGTAAGACCCATTCCTTTCAGCTTCCCTTTCCCATGACATCTATATCCCCACTTTGCCCACACATTTTCACTATACCCTCTACTTACCAGTCTGAGCTCAGAGAAACAATGATTTTTATATTTGGGGAATAACAGAAAATAGACATTCAAATGTAGGCACTTACTTTTTCTTTACATACTTGTTGACAGTAACATGTTTAATAAGAATCCCCAGCTGGGTATTTCTACATGGAGAGACCTACTGTTTGCATACTTGTATAATGAGCAGCTTGCAGTACTGTATAGTGCTTAGTCATTACTAAAAGGTAGGATGATGTTCAATAATTAGTATTAAAACAATCACCTAGGTTTGTAATCAATTTAAATTGTATATTTACTTTGTATGATGTACAGTAGCATATACATAGAATAAGTTGCATTTTTGCTCTTGTGGTGTTGCAGTCATTCCTATCAGTATAGGGAAAACATGTTAATTACTAATGAGGGCTTATATCCATGAAAGTGACGGCCTGGCATTGAATCAAGGCTGTAAAAGTGTTCGATACAAAGCAGTGGTAACTGTCTTGTCATACCTCTGGCATTTTATGAGATACTGTGAATGCTTTTTTGGTTATTGTCCCTTTTCTCAGGGTGGAGGCTCAGATACCGAACGTACCAAGAAGAAAAAACGTGGAGATCGTTACTCTGTGCAGACTTCACTTATAGTGGCTGCCTTGAAAAAGATGCTCCCCATAGGCCTCAACATGTGTTCTCCTGCTGATCAGGAGCTTATCAACTTGGCCAAGATCCGATACTCTTTGGTAGTTTTTTCTGACTTTGAATGAACTTGATTCTGGTAAACATCTGTTGTCTGATTTGTATCATGTTAAATACTGTAGTATAGTAACAATTCCATAACAGTTTTACCTCCCAAACCATTCTTAGGGGGACAATGGTTGATACAACTGTTTACTTTATAGAGAGACACTGATGAAGAAGTAAGAGAGTTCCTGCAGAACAACCTTCATCTTCAGGGCAAGGTATAATTCTTGGACTGTTAGTCTAATTGTGTTGTATTTACTTCCAAGGAATCGGATTTGTGCTAATAAATAATCAGTCACAAATACATATCAGAAAGCTCTGTATCCCTGTGTTTTGAAAAGGTGGACAACCCATCGATGCGCTGGCAGATGGCCCTGTACAAGGAGATGGCAGGGAAGGCGGAAGATGCTGACGCTCCATTGAAAGTTGTCAAGAGAGTGCAGGAGGTTTCTGCTGTCCTCTATCACCTTGAAGTGGTAAGTTGCCATTCTCAACCATGCCTGTGCTAACTGTAGTAAACGCATACTGTCGCTCCAGCACATATGAGTAAGAGAAAGGATCTCTGACAGAGATGGAAATAGCTTTGCAAAAATAAGGTTGTACTTTACTAGTTGCGTACATATTATTTGAATTAGATGTAAACATTCTACTATTATGTGTATGTGAAAATGATAAGCAAATTGCTCAATATTTTAGAGTTTGGTAGAAGCACAATATGAAGCTATGATGTTAAAAAAAAGTTTTGCTGCTTTACAAGCACATTAACAATACAGAAAAAAACTAATAATTTGTTTAGAAATCTCAGTAATTAATGCGATAAGAAACAATCCACTTTTTTCCAGACAGCAAAAAAAAAAAAGAACAAATCAGAGGAAAACATCAACAAGGCTTAACCTTAAGCTTTACTCAACTACAGGTTTCAAAGATATGGTTAGGACCCCTGTGTTTAAAATATTAGACTAATGTGGTGCATATGTTGGAGGGAAAACCGTAGAAAAAAATTAACAACTATTTTTTTTTCCACATCTATGACTTTACCTGCTGGACATAAAAAAAGTTACCATACATAGATACTATTATTTTGGCCACTCTGCCAATGTCTACCTTCTCTGGTACAGACGGAGCATCCATTTAAATCCAAGAAGATGGTGTGGCACAAACTGTTGTCCAAGCAGAGACGCAGGGCTGTGGTCGCTTGCTTTAGGATGACACCACTATACAACATTCCAAGGTGAGGAAGCTACATCAAGGTCAGAACTGACATATACAGTATGGGGTGTTCACAAAATAACTACGGCAGATGTATGAAAGTTTTTTTGTTTTGATTTTTTTGCTTTGATTTTTTTTGCATTGCAGGCACAGAGCTTCAAACATGTTCCTTGAGGGATACAAACGCAATTGGCTTCACTCTGAGGGCTACTCATTTGAAGACAGGATGATAGATGACTTATCTGTGAGTGACATCTCACATCTGTTTCATCTTGAAAGGGTTTTTCTGGGCCATTACTTACCCTTCCTCTCCTTGTGCATCCCAGAAAGCAATGGAGCAAGAGGAAGGAGATGAAGAGGAGGAAAGAGAAACAAAGCCAGACCCCCTCCACCAGCTTATTCTGCATTTCAGTCGTACCGCTTTGACAGAAAAGAGGTTAGATAGGTCCTAGCTGCTACAACACTGAAAATGCAGGAATGTGGTATCAACACATGGTTGCATGTTATTCCTTGTTTACCAATTGTTTTCTCTGTCTCCATTTCAGTAAACTTGATACAGATCATCTTTATATGGCATATGCAGATATTATGGCAAAGGTGAGTCATTGCAAAGGGTTTTGACTATGTGTTGAGGTTTGTGCATAATGTACTTTGAAACGCTTATATTATTTTCTTTTTCTCTCCATGTATTTAGAGTTGCCATATTGGTGAGGAAGAAGAAGGGGGAGAGGAAATGGAGGAAAGTCCTGAGGATGAGATGCCCTTTGAGGTGCGACAGTCAGAACTGGTAATGGGCGGCCAGGGGCTAGGGACAAGGAACACAGTGGAGCGGTAGCTCTCAACGCATTGAGTGACGTCATCATCAGAACATTACTTCACAAGCACATCTCTCTCTCTCTCTCTCTCTCTCTCTCTCTCTCTCTCTCTCTCTCTCTCTCTCTCTCTCTTTGTTTTGTCTCAATTCCCCTGTCTGTTCTGTCTGTGTTCTGTCTCCTCTGTTAGTATGTTCTGTTTCATTCATTGTGAGTTGCTTGATTTAGAAACATAAAGCTCCAATCCAGATGTTTTTTTACTGTATCACTTACTATATGTACCCTAATCTTTTCAAACTCACTACAATTTGGGACAAAATGTTATTGTAATCCAATTTTAACAAGCACTGTAATTATTGAAATGTACCATTTACTGTTTTTAGAAGACTTTTTAGTCCTGTTTACACTTTTGTGTGCTTTAATCTGGATTGGGTCTAATTAGATTAAATTAATTTAATTTAACTTCAACAATATTAATTAAGATAATCTCAAAATAACAGTCATCACACTAATAATAATTCACTTCAAAATCAGTTATCAACTCAGCTTGATGGACAGTGTTAACCACTTTGGATAAAGTTATGAAAATCAAGCAATGTCTAAGAAAATTGTAGCTCAAAGGTTTTCTTGTTACACCATAGGCGACCATCCATTCCTCTAGTTTTACTCTGTACAGCTCATAGAATTGATGTGGACTGACAGGGTTTTTCATTCTTGATGATTTACCTTAATAGGAAACACCAGCTGCCACTGTGCCGACCTTTTCTACATTCCATGTGACAGGTTTAGTAGTCTGACGCTGCACTCTTTGGGACACCCAGTGCTGACTCTAATGTTAGAAGTAGCTGGAGCTGAACAATTATAAAAGATTTTGGTTTGTTTGACCATAAACAATTTTCGTGCTTTTTCCACACGTATTGTTGCTTTAAACTACTAAAAAATATTTAGAAATTCAAAAATGCCTTCAAAACGTATGAGGGCTTATATCAAACTGGGGAGTTAGACATGCTAAAAGACTTTACAAAACGGCCGGAGATGATATTGGATGTGTTATTAAAGGCCATTCAAATTTCTATTAAAAATGATTGTGAATGTGATTTAACATAAACTCATTGACTAGTGATGTCATTCCTCCCAGTTTATATATCTGTCCGATGTCTTTCTGTCTCTTTCCCCACTGCTCCATGTAATCCCTCTCACCTTCATAACACCAGTCTTCATTAACTGAATGCTACTGATCAATGTTCCCTTCCCCCACTCACATAGCGTACTGACAGACTACAGTGAAAGCCAGTGTAGAACAATGTTAAAAGCTATATATTCATACACATACTCATAGTTTTAAAAGTTACATATATCATACACTGCATAGTTCAGAATCAGGTTTCATTTTGAGGTCCAACTCCACGACACATAGTGGGTAGAGCATAACCAGGCATATGTGGGTGGGTGGGAGGGGGGTTGGACGTGGGAAGGGAGGGAGGGGAGGGGGGTGTTTTAGGGTCAGAATGTGGGATGCTGCAAATTGATTTGTGATGTGGCTGAACAAAGAATGTCAATTTGTCCTCCGAATTCAGAGATATTTATTTGATGGCCATTTTCTTTCTAAAAAAGAGCATTTCATTCCCAGTTGGCTCAATACGTTAAAGAATTGTGCATTAGCACAAGTAGAGATTAATGATCATTTAGAGCCAAAGTAATGTTTTTTTTTTGTTTTTTTTTGCATGAATATTTCAAAACCATTTCTCAAAGCAAAGGCACACTGCTATGAAATACCCAAGAAATATCTCTGATACAGAGGGATTACAGCTCTTGTTCAACGTTTCTTATTTGCAGGGCTGCTGCAGTTAAGACACTTTGACAAACTATATGGCTAAAATGCTAAAGCAAATGGGGCTGTTTCCTGTAGTCTAACGCTTGCTCCAGCCAGCAAACGTGAAGAAGTAGAGTAACAACTCCATGACTAATAAAGTGGGGTGATAGAGTGTGTGCAAGAGTCAGACAGGTATTTTAAATAGACAGTAACAACCCATAATGCAAATGCTTGTTAAAAGACAATGTTACTGCACATAGAATATAAAAGAAATTAAGCAATAAGTGTCAGAATATTTTGATCTAAAATAAATTGAAAAAGCATGACATAACATTGATTTCATCAATAGTTAATACACATAATTAATTAACTTACCAATTGATGAGATCAGATGCGTGATGCTACAGTTATGGACCATTTGAGAAAAAAAGGTAAGTAGATTAGACCATAATAAAGTGAAAAGTTAGGGAATTGTGTGAAAGAAGAGTGAATGTGAATTGAAATTGAGAATATGAATGGATAGAATGGACAACCTTTCTTTACATTTAAACACCTGAAGCCTGTTGCACCAGCTGTTCGTTAGTTCAAACTTAGCCTAGTTCTTACATATGTATTTATTAAGTGGAGTGTCAATACTTTTTCTAAAACCAAAACAACTTAAGTTTCATTGCTTGCCCCACCAATTGTACACTGGATTTACAAAGATAAGAGTCTCAACAAAAGATTCATCTTAACAAGTTTCGAAAAGGTTGTTAGGTTTAATACATTAGATTGGACACCAGATAGTGCTTCACGGGGACACCTGTCATCTGAAGGCATGTGCTATGGTTAGGAAGTCAGTTTGACACCTTCACATTTACGTCCTTGCTCCTAAATACATCTCTGATTTATTGACCTGGTGTGTGCCCTCTCGACCATTAGGATCTGTGGATGGAGCCCTGCTGGTTAATCCCAGGTCACAGTTTGTGACAAAGGGTGATGGGGCTTTTGCTATTAGAGCCCCCACACTATGGAACTCTTTGCCTACTGAACTCAGACACACTAAGCCTCTAGCCTTTTTTAAATCTCTGCTTAAAACATTTATCTTTGTTAAAGCATTTGTAAATGTTTAATATATGTTTTTATTAATACAGTTTTAATTCCTTTTATTTGATCTTCCTCTGTGCTCATGCCCTTTGGCCTTATTCTCATTTTATTTGGCGTGTCTGGTTTTATTTCCTTTGGTAAAGCAATTTATAACATTGTTAAGAAAAGTGCTATATAAATAAAGAGTTTTGTTATTATTATTATTATTATTATTAGTATATACTGCTGACCTCACACAAACTACCTTGTGATGAGACAGTGACTTCCTGTTTACATAGTTCATTGCTCTTGATTAAACAGTGCTATAGATGTTTCTTAGCATCTGATTTACACATTACTTTACTAGCTAAGACTAGCTAAGAAATCACTAGTTTAAAACTAGTAGGTAATAAGAACTTCGGAAGGACTTTACGTTCAAACTTAGTAATGGATTTATGAATAGCTGATGCAACACAGTCCTGGTGTATTTTAGACTGTAACTGAATATTTCATTAAATATCTGACCTGAAAGAGTCCACTCTATCTATTTAAATTCTCTGTGTGAAATATAACAGGACCAAATGCTCATAATGTTTGTGTCCACCACAGGAAAAAGAAATGGAGAAACAAAGGCTCTTGTACCAGCAGTCCAGACTTCATAATCGTGGCGCTGCAGAGATGGTCCTGCAAATGATCAGTGCCTGCAAAGGTAGTTTTTCTCCCTATCTTCAGTCAACACTTGACTTTATCCTTGCCAAGTTTAACATTTTTTTCATGTAGGTGAGACTGGACCAATGGTGACTACAACCCTTAAGCTGGGTATCTCTATCCTTAACGG